>NC_034596.1:113132168-113140394 GCF_900095145.1 Mus pahari | reverse complement strand
CCCCTCCTCGGGCGGGAAAGGTGCTGGATGACTGGAACCAGAAATGGGATCTTTCCCAGAAGCTGTGTCACTTCTGCAGGCTGCCCTCTCCCTGGCAGTGCACCAGAGCAAATATGGCCCTCCTACAGGTTCAGGCCTAGAGACTGCTCCCAGGCAGACACCCCTCCTTGGGCGGGAAAGGTGCTGGATGACTGGAACCAGAAACGGGATCTTTCCCAGAAGCTGTATTGCTTCCCCAGGCCGCCCTCTCCCTGGCAGTGCACCGGAGGAAAGATGGCTCTCTTTTTTTCTGAAGTGTGATTCTATATTTCTTAATTTAACAATTCAGTCCATATGTTATGTATATGCATGTTTTTGTTGCCACTGAACAATCAATGGTGGGCTCTACCTTGGAGGAAAATCACCTCTCCTCCTCCCAGTCTTCTTCATTTGCCTATAGTTCTTTGTATAGGGTTGAGTCCTCAAAGGCTTTTCTCAATCTAGTTTGGCATGTTCAGTTGTGTGTTCAATATTTAACAATACAAAATTCATTCTTCTTAAACTTATTAGTGATATTTTTAAAAACAAAGTCTCTAGCCCAGGCTGGCCTCAAGCTTCCTACATAGTTTAGGATGAGTCAGGTTTCCTGATAGCCTAGGGTGACATTAAACTCCCTGTGTAGCCTATGATGATGACTATGAACATTTGATCTTTCTTCCTTCACTTCCTAGTGCTGGAATGAATATATATAAGGTATCATAGATTAAAACCAAGACTTCAAGTATGCCAAGCAAACAGTATACACACTAGACTAAATCCACAGCTTTACAATCACCGGTTATTGTTGATCCTGGTATGTACTGCCAGCTCTTTCAATTCTTCATTTTAGCATTTGAATACAAAGCCACTAATTTTAGAAACAAGAATTCAGATGAACTTAAGTACTCTGAATCATTGTGCATTCATTTGGCATAAAACCATTCTTCCTCTGTTCCATTACCTCTCTCCTACGTTCTCCATAAATACAGGTGCTGTGACTGCCATGTTTTTTTAGCAGCCACCCCTTATCAATTAGTAACCAGCCTATAGACAAACATGTATGAGATGCACAAAGATGTGTGGGAGATCCAAGAAACACAAAATATAACTTGATTTCTGACCCCCACACAAAAAAAACTCACTTTACTTTTAAAAGGATACATACACCTTAAAAAAAAAACCCAGCAAAATCTCTTCTTGGATACTGGTGTACACTGATTTTTATCTTCTGCTTGAAACACCCCCTTTAATTTCTTTCCTCCCTCATCCTATTTTCAATGCCTTTCTGTTCTAATTCTAACTTAAACCTGCATTACTTACACTGGGCTTTCTTCATCCTAGCACACTACCTCAAATCTTATCAACCACTTGGCAACACCCTGCATTATTTTAGTATCATACTTTATAGAAATTAGTTGCCTGTGCGCAGATAGGGGAAACTCCTGTGTGGTCCTTTACCACAACTACTGAATTTAGGACAATCTCAACAAATATATGTTGAATAAATGAGTAAGAATATCCTAAGCCTAGGAAGGCTCATAGAAGTATAAAAAGTGACTGTTAATTGTTGTTTTAAGAAAGCAAATGGAATGCCAGCTGGTAAGGAAAAGGGCTCATACTGTCAAGCTATGTCTGTGAATCTTTTTAGTAAGACAATCTAAGAGAGAAAATGGAATCTATTCATGTTGATAGAGACTCATTGAGAGAATTGCTTCACATTTATGGGAAATAAAAATTATCATTCATCTCTGTTACGTGATCCATTCCTCAAGGCACTCTCAATATACCTGACATATTACAGGTTGCGTGTATCTAACAGCTAGGTTGGGTTCAATGTGCAGAGTATAAAATGAGCAGGCATCACTATCCAATAGTAAAATAGCTTTTTTCAGAGGCAAAGGGTAATGGGAGAGACAATTTTCAATTTTATGACTTGTAAGTGGCTTGATTATGGAAGCAGTGGGTACAAACAAGAGTAAAGGATTATGAAGAAAGCCATTTCTGAAGGTTTTAGATGGACATAACAAATCATGTATTTGATGGGAACTGTTTTCATGAGATTTTTCAACTAATGTAATTTCCTGCTGAGAAAAGTTAAAGATCCAAGAATTTTTAAGATGCAAAGGCATAACCAGGTGTAGTCAGAATGCTTTCCATTTCACTTTGGAGACTGAGGCAGGAGGATCAGGAAAACAAGGTCTTTGCTTAGTTGCATGGTGATGTGATCCCATGTCTGGTATACAGAAGACCTTGTCAGATGTGTATATAAACAAATAGATAAGTAAAATACAGAAAGATAATTTTGCCCTTCTGAGTCCAATATGGCCTTAGTTTATTAATCTTTCCCATTCAGTAAGATATATCTTTTCCATAATACCTTCTTTCAGAAGCAAGTTTTATTGTTTTCACCTATCAGAGAGGAGAGGAGAAACTAATTATTCTACATGGATGGCAATATCTATCCAGGTACAATTCATAGCACTTGTATGTAATTTCTTGTTTTTTATATTCAAGTCTGACCAGAGTGTGTTGTGGTGTAATGTAAAAAGATGCTACTTTTATTTAGAGGCAAAAGTAAAATTTCTTATTGATTCCTTGAATTTGCTATTCAGATGCCATCGGTAACTGTGGGCAACTGTGGTATGTGTCTTGGGGTCCAGCTGTGGTTCCCCATCCTCCACTTCCTCCCTCTCAGGTTGTCCAGACATCACTGTACACTGATCTCTCTGGGGATGAGTGAGGGGAGGGGAGGGTCTTCTCTGACAGTCTTCAATGAAACAGATCTCTTAAATGATCTTAGCTTGTGTGAGTACCTTTATTTGGGGTGGGCTGGTATGCATACAATTTATTTGGGGTGAACCAGGGATATATATGGACCTTGGAGAGTGAGAAGGAGTTTTAAGGGTAAATGAAAATCAATGGCTAGAGTTAAAAGTTCTGTGAATGCCTCGTTTGTATGGAGAGTCATTTCTAGAATCCCGGGTACTTGCTAGGCTAGTTCTTATCAGGAAAAGAGAAAGTTTGTAGGTTTTCCAAGGACTACCCAACCTTTCCCAGGTAATGGGTTTGGGGAGTTGGGATCACCAGACAAGATCAGAGAAAGTGAAGCCCTGTTGGTAACGGGAGTCCTCCATTTTGTACCAAGCTCAGAGGCGCCATCTGGTCATAGTAGACGGTGGCCTTAGTTATCAGGGGTTCTCCACAAGCAAAGGAAACAAGGTATTTTTCTAGTGAGGCACAATACTGACAGTTACTTGAATATCAAAGCAATGGTAAAAACAGAGGGTACTGTGAGGCACAACAAAAAGCAGACCACTTGAAGAACACTCATTCCTAAATAATGAGATTTTTTAGTGAATGTCTCCATGTAATAGACTCAGCTTCTCAAATCTTTACCACTTATTGTTTACATTTGATTTGGGGGAACCCACGACTGTTTTGTATAGGAATTGGGTAAAAAGACTTTAGAGTAGTGTTTCTCAAACTGTGTGTGGCTCATGATCCCTTCAGAGAATCACATGACCCTTTTACAGGCATCCCCTAAGACCATCAGAAAACACAGATGTTTATATTATAATTAATAACTGAAGCAAATTACAGTTATGAAGTAGCAACAAAAATAATTCTATGGTTTTGGATTACGGTAACATGAGGAAATTTGTTAAAGGTCACAGCATTAGGAAGGTTGAAATATACTGCTCTTTAATAATAATAATAATAATAATAATAATAATAATAATTCAGTTATAACCATTTATTTCTTTGGACTTCCTATGGTATTTTTCTCCTAGACTAATATTGAAAGAGGTTCAAGAAACAGGCTCATTTTAAAATAAAATGTATTTAGTTTTGCGTCCATTACTCTCAAAAGTTAATGAAGGTCATTGTGTTGGATGAAAACTGAGAAGTTGGCACCTGCAATAGCACCTGTTAATGTTCCTATTTAAAATCTCTTCTAGCATGGCTATGTATTTTATTAAAATAGCTGCTAACCTTTCTCTCCTCCATTATGAGGCAAACATCTTAGAAAAGTGTACCTTAGGGCTGAGCAGATGGTTTAATTAATAAAATTCTTACTGCACAAACATGAGAACTGGAAGTTGGGTTCCCAGAACCTATACAAAAGCCAGGCAGATATGGCTGCTGCCTGAAGTCCTAGAATCCTAGGGGATTCTCAGAGCAAGCCAAATAGCTGTACTGACCAATTGTCAAGCACTGGGCTTAATTGAAAGTATAAGCCTCAACAGCTAAAGGGTAAGACAATTGAGGAAGACACCCAGCATCAAATTTTGGCTTCCACATGCATGAGGACACATCTGTTCATGTGCCTACAGTTTGAAGTACAGCCCTACACATGAAAGCATGCATACACACATGTATACACACTATACTACATTACATATGTGTGTGCTCATGCACGCATGTACACACACACACATGTTTGCACAAAATTTCCTTACTCTAGGACTGTATACATTTTTATTCTTCCATTTTCCTAAAATAGCTATTGTTACTGTTAATCAGAATTAATCTAACAAATATTTATTAATGGTATAAAATTTATTACATATACCTCTGTAGTGTAAATAGTTAGCTATAATCTAACTGCTTGAAGTCTGTGCTTCCACATGAGGTTTCTCATTTGAGCTTGTGCAGATGCTTCAAGCACTTTTATTTGCATTCCTACAGAGTTTTCAATTCTCCTTCCACAATGTCCAAAACTAAGTACATATTATTGTTCATTTAAAAATATTTTCTATGAATTAGCTGGTAAAGTTTCCAATCTATAGTAAGGATAGGGAGTTTTATAGCAACACTATTTCACATAAACAGTCAATATCAATAAACATCTTGGTTGTTACTAGTTTCTTTCTTCATTCCAGTTTGTCCTACTTTGCTTTGATTTTATACACACACACACACACACACACACACACACACACACACACACACACATATATATATATTTGCTTATATGATATGTGATAAAACACTGATCAAAAACAACTTCAGGAAGGAAGGGATTTGTTTGGTTTACTGTTCCACATCACAGTCTATCATCAAGAAAAGCCAGGGCAGAAACTCAAGGAAGGACTTGGAGGTAGGATATGAAGCAGGAACCGTGGAGGAGATGTCATTTACTGGCTTGTACTCTGGCTCATGGTCAGCAACCATCATTATATTTTACAAAATTGCCAGCCCTTGGATGACACTTCTCACAATGGGCTGGGAATTCCCACAGCAATGGTTGATAAAGAAAATAACTCACTGGCTTGCCTAAAGACTAGTTTGATAGCCCCACTTCCTAGATGACCCTAGCTTGTGCCTAGTTGGAAAAATATAAATTAAATACACAACTTTTACCTGATTATTTGAACTTATAATTTCTCCATCATTTCTAACCATTCTCCTTGCTCTCGTTCCTACATCTGGGCAGTGCCCTCCAATGAGAAGTGTTTAAATTGTTTTCCAAGTAGTCCACTGGCTAAGCAAGAAAAGAACACGCAAATTACTAATAGTTAATTACGCAAAGTGTGATGGAAAAGCAAGGTGTAAATTATTTTAAGGAACTAAGTAACAATCAGGGAAATGTAAGCATTAGTAGAAAACATGAGAAATGGCCACAAAATATTTCTTTTGCTCTTAAGGTATCTAGTATCCAAGAACCTTTGTCTCAAAATATCTATTTTGACAGTGAAAGACAAGATATAATTTGTCCCTTTGAAATACAAATTCTACTCTTAGCTTTTCAAACTACTTATTTCCAAACACACACACCAGTGAAGCAGCAGATACCTTATTTCTTTATTCTCCCACTTAATTACTGATTATACTAGATCTCTTTTCTCCTCAAATCACATGACAATTTGGAGTAGCTGCTTTTCAAAATCCTTTAGTAATTGTGAATGGCTCACAAAATCTCATTTCTTTGAATTCACCAATATTCTCATAAGCAGGTGAAGATGTAGCATCTCAGAAAATGGAAAAAATATGTTTTCAAAGATATAGAACTACATCTTAATATTATCTCTGTTGAATTAATAGTTGGTTTAATAAATCCTGGAATGGGTTATTTCCCACCTCAAGGTTTATATTCTAGAATGAAAGATGAATATACAACTTCTATATTTTAATATACCTTAAGCAGCACAATAGCTGGGCAGCTGCCTAATGTTTATGCTGCTTAGAATCTACCTCCCACAGATAATTTGGAGTCATTAGTTACTAAATACTATGTTCTATCTTGGCTGCTTTAGACACAGTTGGGCAGCCTTCTGGGCTGTGTTCACATGGCAGCTATGCCTCTCTGTGCTCTCCTCCTGCTACCAGTCCCAAATCTGGGAATTCTAAAATCCTGCCTCTGTCTTTCCTCCCCAGCTATTGGATTCTGGCTTTTTTTTTTTTCCAATCAGAACCAACTGGGGGTGTGCTCCCAGAAGCTACATGCAGACCCTCTTGTGCAAACAGTTTTTTTTTTTTTTTTTTTTTGAGTGACACAAATTAGCATTAGAATACAAGCAGCTACAATCTCTGGAGAAGAAAAGAGGTCCTGAGAAAGACCTTAGTAACTTAAAACAACTGCCACCCATGGTTCTCCTTGGGACAGTCTTTTTTTTTCCTCTCTCAAACTTCTGATTTCTATAAAACCCTATTCACTAGTTATCACAGATATGTAATTTCTCCCAGTAGTGTGGTCTTTATTGAAAATTACTCTTACATGTGCTGTACTTTGGCTTAGTTACAAACAAAATGCATTTCTTTATTCCTTGAGTTCAAATGCTCTAATAAAAAAGTATTCTTTGAGAACAGAATGTTCATAAGAACTCACCTAGTCATAAATATACAGTGTCTTAGTTCTGTAATCCACTGGGAAAATGTGAGTTTATATCCACAATAAATTGTAAAATAGTGCAAGAGGGACAAAATATTTATGAGAACATTCTTTTGAAAGAAAAAAGTGAATGTGATGATTCACGTCTCTCCTTAAGAAAATTATTAGAGACTCATGGTTCATTTTATTTTATCCTTTTTAAAATTCAGGAATGAAGATATCGTTAATATTCTGGACAAGTCAACTGTTGCCGAAATTAATTAAAAAAATTTGAAGTTCCTAATTTAAACTTCATAGCTAACTGAGAATTCAGCCGTGTCTGCTCAGTAGAGTGTAATAGAAGGGTGTGCTAACATCTGACACCATTCAAGGAGGGATGAAGGCTTCAGGGAAATGGAAGAAAGAATAAGAATAACTGCATTACCCACCTCACACACACACACACACCTATGTGCTCAAATAAATTTCAACAATGAGGTTTTTCCCCCTTTCAGAAAGATTCTGTTAATTAGCATGAAAGGAAGAGGGGTTTACTTTTATTTTAGAAATAACTAACTTGGTATCTAATATGTATGATGTAGAGCATTTAGCATAATTTAACCTCATGTCCAGAGGTGAGAAGAGCTTTCTGCTTTGCACAGTATGTCAAATGGCCAATTGCAGTAAATATGAATAATCATGGTGCCAAACACAAATTCTCTTGAAGTGGTGGCTATTTTTAACTGTTTGCAGTAACTTTTGACCTATTTCCCCTTGCTTGGTATTTTAAATATTCACGTTTGGAAGGAGAACACATTGGAATTCTATGCAAATATGTTCCTCACTTCCAAATTAGGTAAAAGAAGGCAGAATTACAATCCTAAAATAAAGACTGTGTTTTGGAGTACCCAGATTAAGTTTGCCAAGATCAAGTCCACTTTTTACTCTGCTCATGGTTTTGTTTATTTGGTGATAGATTATAGGGAGCACTTAAAAAAAAGATTTATTTATTTACTTTATGTATATGAATACACTGTAGCTGTCTTCAGATAACCAGAACAGGGCATCAGATCACATTACAGATGGTTGTAAGCCACCTTGTTCTTGTTGGGAATTGAACTCATGACCTCTGGAAGAGCAGTCAGTGCTCCTAACTGCTGGGTCATCTCATCAGCCCCAGGGAGCACTTTTTAAATTGAGAGGCTCTTGAAAATACTCAATTTTTCTTTCTTTAAAAAATCATAAATGTTTTCCAAGAATTTGTGATTTTGCTTCTACAGTTCCCTATTATCTAAGGGAATCTCCATTCTGAAATCACATACACACACACACACACACACACACACACACACACACACACACACACACACGGTTGGGGGAGAGAGAGAGAGAGACAA
>NC_034596.1:113124482-113131413 GCF_900095145.1 Mus pahari | reverse complement strand
TCTTTCCAAGACTTTTATCATGAAGGGGTCCAACCCACTTTTAAAAACCATTTTAATTACATGCAAGTAATTTGGGCAGGCAGTACAGTAAGGAACTAACAAAGCATCAAGTGAAGTTCCGTGATTACTCCCATGACTTTTTAAAAAGAGCTTGTCATAATGACCAAAATACTTGACTCCACTTCCTCATCCAATACCAAAATCTTGCCTGAAGCGTAGTTCCACATTAAGACTAAAATTTCTGCCGTATCCTACTTCCCTATTACAGCCTAAAGTTAGATTCTTGCCGAAACTTATTTCCTTATTTCGCCCTAATATCAGATTCCTTTCTGAAGCCCATTTCTTTGTCCTTAGTCAATGTCAGATTCTTGCCAAGTGGTACCCCAGAAGGCTTTCCACCGTTTTTTTTTTTCAAGTATTACTTTTCTCTTCATTTTGCCTCCATCATGAACACACTCCTCACTTGTAAGATGATCTTGACTCCTACATCAGTGAGTAAACAGATGGTACTAGTAAAAAGAAAACTCCATAGGCAAATCAACACACCTAGCTGCAATAAAGTCCATCCATCTAGTCCTTGTTTACTCCTATCTGGAATGGGAGCTAACACAACTCTTCCTCAATCTCCTCTTTGGGTCTTGCTCATGCAGGTTTTTGCTATTGTTTTTCCCTTTTCTTGTGTTTTTTATTACCCATCTCTGGTTTGAGTCACTTGGTCACTTCCAACTGAGCCGGCCTAGCCTCCCTTCCCTTCCCTTCCCTTCCCTTCCCTTCCCTTCCCTTCCCTTCCCTATCCGCTTTCCTAGTTTCCCCTCTGAAAACCCCTATCCCTTCCCCCTCCCCTACTCACCAACCCACCCACTCCTGCTTCCTGACCCTGGCATTCCCCTATACTGGGGCATAGAACCTTCACAGTACCAAGGGTCTCTCCTCCCATTGATGAACAACTAGGCCATCCTCTGCTACATATGGAGCTGGAACCATGAGTCCCACCACGTGTTTTCTTTGGTTGGTGGTTTTGTCCCAGGGAGCTCTGGGGTTACTGGTTAGTTCATATTGTTGTTCCTCCTATAGGGCTGCAAACCCCTTCAGCTCCTTGCGTTATTTCTCTAGCTCCTTCATTGGGGACCCTGTGCTTTGTCTACTGGATGGCTGTGAGCATCCACTTTTGTATTAGTCAGGCACTGGCAGAGCCTCTCAGGAGACAGCTATATCAGGTTCCTGTCAGCAAACTCTTGTTGGCATCCATAATAGTAGAGAGACTCCAATTTTGCAAGCAACTTTTGATGAATTTTAAGGACAAAGGGTTCCTATGTTCCTTGGGTAAACATGTAAAAATAACCATCAGTTCAGCAGTTGTCACATGGAATAGCCTGATAAGTGACTTCTTCCTAGGAATAGTAAGGATGTCAGCTCATAATTTTTTTTTATAATTGTAGAGGTCCATGGACTTATTAAAATACTATATTATATCAATAAAATGCAACCCAAGTCCTTATGGAATCCTACCCTGATTTGATCATTGTACCTTGTATACAGAAATCAAGCAATCATTCTATATTAAATGTGTAAATATAGATCAACAAAAAGAAAAATTGAAACCAATTAGGAATTTGACTTCTCAGTTGTAGTTGGGCAGAGTCAATTGTTATTAGGAGTCAGAAACCACAATACTCAGAGTAGTGATCACTTCTATTTCTTCAAATATTAATGTGGCGAGACTATATATATATATATGTTTGAAGTGCTGACTGTTGTAAGCAATGTTAACTTGAAAGGCTGTGAAAAGTCTGAGCAAATTCCTCTTATATAACTGTCTGGTCTTTTCATGTCTCTATTAATCACTACTCAACTTTTTAGCTTCTATAAATGAGTGAGATCAAGTGATGTTTATCTTTGATTGGTCATTTTACTTAATACAATGACATTTAGTATAACTATGCTGTAAATGATGGAATTTCATTATGACTGAATAATATCTCACTGTGAATATAGTTTCTTTTTAGTTCATTTATCTACCAATAGATACCTTAGTTGACTTCATATTTTGGCTCTTGTAAATAGTGCATCAAAAAACATAAGCATATATCTCTGATGTAATGTTGAATTTCTTTTGAATACTTATCAAGTAGTGGGGTTGTCAGATCATATGGTTGCTGTTTTTAGTTTTTAAAGGGCTTTCCACACATTTTTCCATAATGGATGCACTAACTTACATTCTTACCATAGGTGAATTTGCTCATTTTCTACCTGTATTTCTACAGTATCCTGTATTAGTGGGTTAAGGCCATGGCTCACTGTGGTTTGGCTATGTCTTCCCCTAATGGTTACTACTATTGAGTTTTTCCCAAATATTTGTTGGCCTGTTGTGTGACTTCTTTACAGAATATGTACTAAGATTTTTACCCCATTATTCAATTGTATTAAGTGGTATGTGTATGTGTGTGTGTGTGTGTGTGTGTGTGTGTGTGTTCATGTGAATAATATTGGGTTTCTTCCTCTATTAATTCTCACGTTATTTTTGGTCTCTCATGCAACCCAAAGCTCGATGAATAGCTAAACTGGCTAGCCCAGTGTCCAGTGTTCCTCCTGTCTCCATCTCTTAAATGCACTAGTATCCCAGTTTTTTCATGTGGCTACTGGGGATCTGAATACAAGTCTTTGTGCTTATACAGTAGGCACTTTACCATTGGGACCATCTTCCCTGCCTCTTCTCTATATATTCTTGACATCAAGCCACTGTTGACTGAGAGAATAGTCAGAATTCAAATATTTTCTCTCATTCTATATGCTGTCTTCTAAATCTCTTGATTGTGTTCATTATTAGGTAGAACTCATAGCTGAACACAGTAAACTGGTGAGTGCTGCAAAGTAAATAAACATAATGAAGAGATAAAAGAATGAAGAAGATTGTTTTACTTGCAGCCAACACTAGAACACTAAAGGTAGTTCTCAAGTTAGTAAACTCTTGTAGACAGAGAAAACAAGGAGATGGAATTATAGTAAATGCATATACACATAGGGAAGACTCATCATCACATGGAAGGGGACATTTGAGACCACACCTAGCATTTTTTAAAAGGACAGATATGAATGCCTCTTGTGTGGAGAATTTAAAATATAATAAGAAAATGTACCCTAGGTCACACAAAAAAAGGATGAGTCAAAATAACTCAGCAATATCAGCCATTTTTTCTAAATTATGAAGATTAAAAAAAAACCCAACATTGAAAGATCAACAATGAAAGAACCTTTGAAGATATGTTGACAGTCATTAAATTGAAGCAGTCTCACTACCTTGTAGAATAATTTACCTTTCAATGATCTGTTTCTTCTGGTTATTATTCTGTAGGGTTGCTGCACTTTCTTGTTGCCCTTAAATATCTATTGGAAGTTTCTATCCCACTTCAGATCATTTAGTTTCCAAACTAAATAACAAACAAAGAAACCTTTAGATTTATAATAACAGAGCACTAGATCTGGGCAGATATCAACCCTCTGTGTTATTTTTGTCTCTTTCCTTGTCAAAATCCCTGAGATATTACTTGACATGTTTTGTTTGTTTCTTTGTTTGTTTTCCTGCTTTATCAGACTAGCCCTCAGGGCCTTCTACCACATGGTGACCTCTTCCTTCTCTCCCTTGATCCCTGTCATCCTTGCTTGGGACCCCAAGCCCCAGGAATCTTTGCTTTGTCTGCCCTCTTTTGTCCAGCCCAGGCCTGTAGGCATCTTTATTAACCAATCAGGAATAACTTGGGGAGCAAGGTTTATATAGCATCATTTGGGTGTACATGGGGATCTCCTCATTGGGGACAACCAGGTCTTGGGGTCAGTATTTAGAATTAAAATACATAGCAGCACTAGACTAACCCCCTATACTGCCTAGTAACCAAGTTTCTTGGTTTTTATATAATCCTACTTATCTATTTTTCCTATTTATCTATTTCTATTTTTTCCTGTTCCTTGGAGCTTGCCTTAGTTTCTTTTTCTATAATATCATGTTCAAAATCACTAGAAAACTATAAAAGATCCCAATAAATAGAAATGATAACTATTTGAAGAAATAGAAGTGCTCACTACTCTTCTTTGATCATTACACTTTGAATACATTAGCCAAACTGCCACTCTATGTTAAGATTGTATAAGCATTATACAATGACACAGTTGAAACCAGTTAGTTATTAGATTTCAGTGTAAAAGTTACAGTGTAAAAACAGTTGTGTAACATTACCAATTATTGAGGGTCAAACATCACACTTGCTAGTGAGTAAAGTGCCTCCTCTTTGCCATGTGAGGTTCAACATGGAAACTGTGTCTATAGATGCCTTGCTACATGTTCATGTCATCTATTTAACCAATGCTTATTTAATGCTTTCTAGAACTTAGTAGTCAATAGAGTTAAAATGATCAAAAAAGGTAAGTCTCTCACCATCAAGAAAGTTATATTTGCATATAGGAAAACAACAACACATTAATAAATAGTATTCACTCAGAAAGAAATAGAAGGGAATGTGAGGGGGATAAGATTGTGAGTAGTTGTGCTTGTTCTACTTCAGAGTTCTCCTGGAACACTCTAGGTAGTTGTAGTTAAATTGAGTATCAGATAAGGGAGGAGTAACTCATGCTGATCTGCAGCAGAGGCATCCAAGATAGAGGCTACAAAAGGTTCTGAGATTCTGCAGTGAGAACTTCTTGCCTACACAAAGAAAACCAAAGAGGATAGTAGGGTTGTAGCCAAATGTGCAAGCAAAGGGGGCACAGGAAAGAGACTGCCAATAGCTTATATCAAAAGCCATATGTTGGGAAGAGTTATAATCTGACTGTTAAGGATTCATACCATTGGAAAAAGTTGTAACCCTTTTCTACTCCTCCTAAAGTCCCAACAACAAATTCAGACACATTCCATCAAATTCAATCTTGGGTAACTAAATTTATTAGGTTTCCTTGCAGAGCAGAGCCTGACAGGTTCTAAGAAGAAGAGTAGGTGACTTTAAGACAGTTACACTGGAAGGTCTGCTCCCAGCAAGGATAATGGATTCCCCACTGCTGCATAAACGGAATCCCCTTCTCTAATTCTTGCCCACTTACATCTTCTATCCCCTCCTAAAGACCCCAAACCACTTATAATTAGGGCAGAATCCTCTACAAATGGTTGGGAGGAATGTCTTATATTCAGATGAAGGTGGTAAGCTATTCCTTAGCTCCTGATTCCAAGAGGGAAGTCAAAGGTCCAGCTGGACTCCTGGAGATAGTGTCAGTTTTGCCCTGAGAATAATACCTGGTAACAATTTGAATTTTTTCTTTTATTGGATATTTTCTTGATTTACTTTTCAAATGTTTTCCCCTTTCCAGGTCTCCCCTCTGCATCTACTGTCCCCTGAGTTTTTGGTCTTAGCCATTCTGTCTGGTATGAGGCGGAATCCCAAGGTTTGATTTGCATTTCCCTGTTGACTAAGCATGCTGAACTTTTTTTTTTTTTTAGGAACTTCTCAGCCATTCAGCATTCCTCAGTTGAGAATTCTTTGTTTAATTGTGTATTCCATTTTTTAAAAATATGGTTGTTGGTTTTCTGAAGTCTAACTTCTTGGGTTATTTGTATATATTAAATACTAGCCTTCTATCAGATTTCAGATTGGTAAAGTTCTTTCCCCAATCAGATGGTTGACTTTTTGTCTTATTGACAGTGTCCTTTGCCTTACAGAAGCTTTGCAGTTTTATAAGGTCTCATTTGTCCATTCTTTTTTTTTAATGTTTATTTTCTTATTAGATACTTCCTTCATTTACATTTCGAATGCTATACCCTTTCCTAGTCTCCTCTCTGAAAGTTCCCTATACTGTCCCTGCACCCTGCTCCCCAACCCACCAACTCCTGATTCCTGGCCCTGGCATTCCCCTGTAATGGGGCATATAATCTTTGCAAGACCAAGGGCCTCTCCTCCAATTGATAGCCAACTAGGCATTCCTCTGCTACACATGCAAGTAGACACACAAGCTCTGGGGGTTACTGATTAGTTCATATTGTTGTTCCTCTTATAGGGTTGCAGACCCCTTTAGCTCCTTGGGTACTTTATCTAGTACCTTCATTGGGGCCCTGTGTTTCATCCAACAGATGACTGTGAGCATCCACTTCTGTATTTGCCAGACATTGGCATAGACTCACAAGAGAGAGCTATGTCAGAGTAATGTCAGCAAAATCTTTCTGGCATATGCAATAGTGTCTGGGTTTGGTGATTGTATATGGGATGGATCCCTGGGTAGGGAAGTCTTTGGATGGTCCCTCCTTCAGTCTCAGCCCTGAACATTGTCTCTGTAACTCCTTCCATGGGTATTTTCCTCTTCTAAGAAGGATTGAAGTATCCACACATTGGTCTTCCTTCTTCTTGAGTTTCATTTGTTTTGCAAATTATATATTGGGTATTCTAAGTTTCTGGGCTAATATCCACTTATCAGTGAGTACATATCATGTGTGTTCTTTTGTGATTGGGTTACCTCAATCAGCATGATATCCTTCAGATGCATCCATTTGCCTAAGAATTTCATAATTTCATTGTTTTTAGTAGCCAGGTAGTACTCCATTGTGTAAATGTACCACATTTTCTGTATCCATTCCTCTGTTGAGGGATATCTGGGTTCTTTCCAGCTTCTGGCTATTATAAATAAGGCTTCTATGAATATAGTGGAGCATGAGTCCTTATTACCAGTTGGAACATCTTCTCGGTATATGCTTAGGAGTGGTATTGCTGGATCCTCTGGTAGTACTATGTTCAATTTTCTGAGGAACCACCAAACTGATTTACAGAGTGGTTGTACCAGCTTGCCATCCCACCAGCAATGGAGGAATGTTCCTCTCTCTCCACATCCTTGCCAGCATCTGCTGTTACCTGAGGTTTTGATCTTATCCATTCTGACTGGTGTGAGGTGGAATCTCAAG
>NC_034596.1:113119589-113124206 GCF_900095145.1 Mus pahari | reverse complement strand
CTTAGACTTGAGCTTTGTACAAGGAGATAGGAATGGATCAATTCGAATTCTTATACATGCTAACCACCAGTTGAGTCAGCACCATTTGTTGAAAATGCTTTCTTTTTTCCACTGGATGGTTTTAGCCCCTTTGTTAAAGATGAAGTGACCATAGGTGTGTGGGTTCATTTCTGGGTCTTCAATTCTATTCCATTGATCTACCTGCCTGTCACTGTACTAGTACCATGCAGTTTTTTTTTTTTTTTTTTTTTTTTTTTTTTTTTTTTTTTTTTTTTTTATCACAATTGCTCTGTAGTACAACTTCAGGTCAGGCATTGTGATTTCCCCAGAGGTTCTTGTACTCTTGAGAATAGTTTTTGCTATCCTAGTTTTTTGTTGTTCCAGATGAATTTGCAAATTGCGCTTTCTAACTCGGTGAAGAATTGAGTTGGAATTTTGATGGTGATTGCATTGAATTTGTAGATTGCTTTTGGCAAATAGCCTATTTTACTACATTAATCCTGGTAATCAATGAGCATGGGAGATCTTTCCTCCTCCTCCTCCCCCTGCTCCTCCTCCTCCTCCTTCTTCTTCCTTTTTTTGTTTTGTTTTTTTGTTTGTTTGTTTGTTTGGTTTTTTGAGAGAGGGTCCTGGAACTCACTCTGTAGACCAGGATGGCCTCAAACTCAGAATACTGCCTGCCTCTGCCTCCCAAGTGCTGGGATTAAAGGCATGCACCAACACTACCCAGCTTGAAGTTCTTATTATAGAGATCTTTCACTTCCTTAGAATCACAACAAGGTATTTTATATTATTTGTGACTATTGTGAAGGGTGTTGTTTCCCTAATTTCTTTCTCAGCTTGTTTATCCTTTGTGTAAAGAAAGGCCACTGATTTGTTTGAGTTAATTTTACATCCAGCTACTTCACTAAACTTGTTTATCAGGATTAGAAGTTCTCTGGTGGAATTTTTAGGGTCACTTATGTATGCTATCATATCATCTGCAAATAGTGATATTTTGACTTATTCCTTCCCAATTTGTATCCCTTTGATCTCCTTTTGTTGTTTAATTGCTCTGGCTAGGACTTCAAGTACTATATTGAATAGGTAGGGAAAAAGTGGGCAGCCTTGTCTAGTCCCTGATTTTAGTGGGATCGCTTCCAACTTTTCTCCATTTAGTTTGATGTTGGCTACTGGTTTGTTGTATATTGCTTTTATTATGTTGTGGTTTGGGCCTTGAATTCATGATCTTTCCATGTCTTTTATGAATGGGTGTCAGATTTTGTCAAATGCTTTCTCAGCATCTAATGAGATGATCATGTGTTTTTTGTCTTTATATATTATATTACTTTGATGGATTTTCATATATTAAACATTCCTTGCATTCCTGGATTGAAGCCTACTTGGTCATGATGGATGATCGTTTTGATGTGTTCTTAGATTTGGTTTGTGAGAATTTTATTGCCTATTTTTGCATCTCTATTCATAAGGGAAATTGGTCTGAAGTTCTCTTTCTTTGTTGGGTCTTTATGTGGTTTTGGTCTCAGAGTAATTGTGGCTTTATAGAATGAATTGGGCAGAGTAACTAATGTTTCTATTTTATGAGATAGTTTGAGGAGATTGGAATTAGGTCTTCTTTGAAGGTCTGATAGAACTCTGTACTATAACCTATCAGGTTCTGGGCTTTTAATTTTGTTTTTATTTTCATTTTTCATTGGTCCAGAGTCTATTAATGACTGCTTCTATTTCTTTAGGGGATATGGGACTGTTTAGATAGTTAATCTGATCATGATTTAACATGGTATCTGTTTAGAAAATTGTCCATTTCATCCAGGTTTTCCAGTTTTCTTGACTATAGCCTTTTGTAGTAGGATCTGGTGATGTTTTGGATTTCTTCAAATTCTGTTGTTATGCCTCACTTTTCATTTCTGATTTTGTAAATTAGGATACTGTCCCTGTGCCCTCTAGTTAGTCTGGCTAAGGATTTATCTATTTTGTTGTTTTTCTCAAAGAACCAGCTCCTGGTTTGGTTGATTCTTAGTATAGTTCTTTTTGTTTCCATTTGCTTGATTTCAGCCCTGAGTTTGATTATTTCCTTCCTTCTAATCCTCTTGTGTGAATTTGCTTCCTTTTCTTCTATATGTTTCAGCTGTACTGTCAGGCTGCTTGTGTATGCTTTCTCCAGTTTGTTTTTGGAGGCACTCAGAGCTATGAGTTTTCCTCTTAGGATTGCTTTCATTGTGTCCCATAAGTTTGGGTATATTGTGGCTTCATTTTCATTAAACTCTAAAAAGTCTTTAATTTCTTTCTTAACCAAGTTATCATTGAGTAGAGTGTTGTTCAGCTTCCATTTGTATGTGTTCTATCTATCATTTATGTTGTAATGAAAGATCAATCTTAGTCCATGGTAATCTGATAAGATGCATGGGATAATTTCAATATTTTTGTATCTGTTAAGGTCTGTTTAGTGATCAATTAAATGGTCAATTTTGGAGAAGGTACCATGAGGTGCTGAGAAGAAGGTATATCCTTTTGTTTTAGGATAAAATGTTGTATTGATATCGGTTAAATCTATTTGTTTCATAACTTCTGTTAGTTTCACTGTGTCTCTGTTTAGTTTCTGTTTCCAAGATATGTCCATTGCTGAGAGTGAGGTGTTGAAGTCTGTGTTGCAATTTGTGCTTTGTGCTTTATTGAAGTTTCTTTTATGAATGTAGATCCTTTGAATTTGAAGTATAGATGTTCAGAATTGAGAGTTTATCTTGGTAGATTTTACCTTTGACAAGTATGGTGTGTCCCTCCTTGTCTTTTCTGATAACTATAGTTTCAAATCAATTTTATTCAATATTAGAATGGCTACTCCAGCTTGTTTCTTGGGATCATTTGCTTGGAAAATTGTTTTCCATCATTTTACTCTGAGGTAGTGTCTGTCTGTTTCACCAAAGTGGGTTTCCTGTATGCAGCAAAATGTTGAGTCCTATTCATGGTACCAGTTGGTCTATGTCTTTTTCTGCGGAACTGAGTCCATTGATATTAAGAGATATTAAAGCAAAATAATTCTTGCTTCCTGTTATTTTTGTTGTTAGAGTTGGGATTTGTTCATATGGCTATCTTCTTTTTTGTTTGTTGAAGGATTACTTTCTTGCTTTTTCTAGGGCATAGTTTCCCTCCTTGTATTGGAGGTTTTCCCTTTCTTATCCTTTGATGGCTGGATTTGTGGAAAGATATTGTGTGAATTTGGTTTTGTTATGGAATACTTTTGTTTCTCCATCTATAGTAATTGAGAGTTTTGTTGGGTATAGTAGCCTTTGCTGGCATTTGTGTTCTCTTAGGGTCCATATGGCATCCGTCCAGAATTTTCTGGCTTTCATAGTCTCTGGTGAGAAGTCTTGTGTAATTCTAACAGGTCTGCCTTTACATATTACTTGTCCTTTTCTCCTTACTGCTTTAAATATTCTTTCTTTGTTTAGCGCATTTGGTGTTTTTATTATTATGTGTCGGGAGGAATTTCTTTTCTGGTCCAGTCTATTTGGAGTTCTGTAGGCTTCTTNTATGTTCATGGGCATTTCTTTCTTTAGGTTAGGGAAGTTTTCTTCTATAATTTTGTTGGAGATAATTCTTTAAGTTGAAAATCTTCATTCTCATCTATACCTATTATCCTTAGGTTTGGTCTTCTCATTGTGTCCTGGATTTCCTGGATGAGTTAGGATCTTTTTGCATTTTGCATTTTCTTTGATTGTTTTGTCAATGTTTTCTATGGAATCTTCTGCACCTCAGATTTTCTCTTCCATCTCGTGTATTCTGTTGGTGATGCTTGCAACTATGGCTCCTGCTTCTTTCCTAGGTTTTCTATCTCCTGTATTGTCTCCCTTTGTGATTTCTTTATTGTTTGTACTTCCATTTTTGAATCTTGGATGGTTTTGTTCAATTCCTCTGTTTGGTTGTGTTTTCCTATAATTCTTTAAGGTATTTTTTGTGTTTCCTCTTTAAGGGCTTCTACATGTTTACCTGTGTTCTCCTGTAATTCTTTAAAGGATTTTTGTGTTTCTTCTTTAAGGGCTTCTACCTCTTTATCTGTGTTCTCCTGTATTTCTTTAAGGAGTAATTAATGTCCATCTTAAAATCCTCTACCATCATCATGAGATATGGTTTTACATCCAAATTTTCCTTTTCCGGTGTATTGGGGTATCCAGGACTTGCTGTGGTGGATATACTGGGCTCTGATGATGCCAAGTCATCTTGTTTTCTCTTGGTAAGATTGTTTCATTTACCTTTCATCCTCTGGTAATCTCTGTTGTTAGATGTTCTTGCTGTCTCTGGCTGGAGCTTGTTCCTCCTGTGAGTCTGTAAGCCTGTGTCATCACTCCTGGGAGACAAGCTCTCTCCTGGCAAGACCAGCCAGGAGAACAGCCTGGAACAGCCCTACCTCCTGGCTGCATATGTTTGCCCATAGGACCCTGTCCCAGCTGCTCTGAGTCCCAGGGTCAGACACTTCCTGGAGGCAAACTCTCTTTTGGCAGGAAAGATGCACAGAGGACTGAGTATCAGCTCCACCTCCTGGCTGCAGATGTAGGTCCATAGGACCCTGTCCCAGCTGCTCTGAGTCCCAGGGTCAGACACTTCCTGGAGGCAAACTCT
>NC_034596.1:113099840-113119534 GCF_900095145.1 Mus pahari | reverse complement strand
ACTTCCTGGAGGCAAACTCTCTTTTGGCAGGAAAGATGCACAGAGGACTGAGGATCAGCTCCACCTCCTGGCTGCAGATGTAGGTCCATAGGACCATGTCTCAGCTGCTCTGAAGCTTCTGTGGCCTGTGTGCTTCTGAGTGGACCTTCCTTAGAGAGTCTGAGCCCTCTGTCTTCACTAATATCCTTACTATCTGTGCAGGGCTTCTTCATGGTCATATAGCTGTCCTTGACAATTTGGATACCTGCTATTTTCTGGAGACAGTCTGTGAATTGTAGAGCTAACAACATTCCTACTCCATTACTAAAAGTATGACTATTTTTTTCACATTTAGAATCACTAAACTTATCTCCAGAAGAGATGTCAAGGGTCACATCCTCAAAAATATTTCTTGTATACATAGATCCTTCCTTGTAATAGACCTGAACATTTCTTAGCAGTCTTTCAAACTTAGCCAATCTATCTCATAGTAATTGTTGTAGTATTTTTATTCATAAAGCAAGTATTTGTTTAATGCAAGAGTTACTCACCACTGATGTAGCTGTTGGTCTGGTGTATATTCCTCTTTCATACTACATATAATACCAGTACTTTAAAAACAGTCATAATAGGATATTTATGATATTTATATCACATGCTGTACAGAGTACAATACTTATGGTAAGTATTTATGGTAAATAAATTAGTAAAACCATGCATGTCCTTTTGGGTCTGAGTTATCTCACTCAGGATGCTATCTTTCAGGTCCATCCATTTGCCTGCAAAACTCACGATGTCCTCATTCTTAATAGGTGAATAGTATTCCATTGTGTGAATGAACCACATTTTCTGTATCCATTCTTCCATTGTGTGACATCTGGGTTGTTTCCAGCTTCTGGGTATCACAGATAAGTTCACTCTGAACATAGTAGAGCATGTGCCCCTGTGGCATGGTGGGGCATCTTTTGGGTATATGCCTAAGAGTGGTATAGTTGTGCCTTCAGTTAGATTTATTTCCAACTTTCTAATGAACCTAGAGATTGGTAAGTGAATCCTAATCAAAAAGTACAGAATACCCAGGATACATGACAGAACTCAAGAAGTTTAGCAAGCCAAAAGGCCCAGGTAAGATGCTTCAATCTCACTTGGGAGAGAGAAGAAAGCAATTGTGTATGGGGGGAGCAGAGGGAGGAGGGAGCTAGGTGGAAGAGAGGAGGGGGAGGGGAAAGGAAGACATGATCAGGTATTCAGGGAGGGGGAACAGGAGAGAAGCCTTGAGGGGCAGCAGAGTGAATGAAAATATGCAACCTCAGGGGGGTAGGAGGTGGGGAGACCCTCTAGAATGTGCAAGAGACCTGGGAGGTTCAAGACTCTCAGAAATCTAAGGGAGGGACCTTAGATGAGTCCATCTCCAGTAGAAAGACAGGGCATCAAGTGGAAGAATGGGGATGCCATCCAAAAACTCTGACCCAGAATTATTCCTTTCTAGAAGAACTGCAGGAACAAAAATGGAAAAGAGACTGAGGGAAAGGAGGTCCCGTGGTGACTGGCCCAAATTGTGATCCAGTTTAACAGGAGGCTCCAAGCCCTGACATGATTACTAATGCTGTGGTGTGCTCACAGACAGGAGTCTAACATGGATGTCCTCCAAGAGGCCCAATCAGCAGCTGACTGAGACAGAGGCAGATGCTTCACCCAACCAATGGACTGAAGCTGGGGACTCCTATGGTTGAATTAGGGAAAGGCTAGAAGAAGTTGAGGAAGAGGGTGACCCCATAAGAAGACCAGTAGTCTCAACTAACCAGAGCCCCTAGATCTCTCAGCCTCTGAGCCACCAACCAGGCAGCATACACTAGCTGGTCCATGGCCCCAACAAATGTACAGCAAATAATTGCCTGGTCTTGCCTCAATGAGAGATGATTTACCTAATTCTTGAGAGGCCCCATTACTTCGTTCTGTTGGGGAAGGTGGGGAGTGAATGGGTGGAGACATCCTCTTGGAGACAGGGGGGAGAAGGAATGAGATGAGGAACTGTCGGAGGGCAGACCAGGAGGGGGATAATGACTGGACAGTAAAAAATAAAAATAATATAAATAAATAAAAACTAAATATAATTTACTTAAAAAGAAAATGTATGAAAAGTATAAAATTCCCCTGCCCCATAGTGTCTCATTCTAAGATTATTCTCAAACTAAATAAATATGTGTATGTATATCATATATATGCATATGGATAATATAAACACACATACATATATACATATACACAATTATTGTATATAGGAAAATCCACAAATGTTTTCCAGATTATTTATGGTCTTCTTTTGAGATTTGTTATTTGCAGAGGCCATGCAGGTGGACTGACAAATGGCTTTAGAACTCATGGAATGTGGCCCATGGGTTATCACAGCCACATGGGTGAGCCTTGATGTGGCAGAGCCCTAAGGACTATGTGTCCTGAGGACTTTATGCTGTTATGGAGTTCTGCTTTGCTTGCTGCCCTCACATCCCTCTTAATTTAAGAATTATATGAAAACTTTAAGGAAGTTTCCAGCCCCTCACTGGGCAGTATCTCTGGCATTCATAATATTAATTCTTGATCTCTTGCAGGAATTGCTGCTGAATCAGATTATGATTTAATCACCACCCTAGGAAAGAACCTAGAGACGTAGATTGTCAACAATGACCACTACCCTTAGAAAACATTTGGAAAAATAAAATTGTAAGTGAAACTAGGTTAAGATGTTTTTACTACTGGCTCTGATGTAGAAAATCTTAGGGAACAATTTGATGATCAGAAAGGCACACTCTTATTATTTAAGCTAGGGACCCTTTATAGCCAGGGAACAAGAACAATGGCAGCACTGGCTGATGTGACTCTCACTGAGGCTGGACTGATGATAATTGATTTATAATACCCATATTTGCCTTGTGCTTCCTCATATGACTTATTATGAATTGCTGATGATAGATATGCATTCTGAGATTTAATGCATATGACTAATGTAGATATGACTGATTTTTATATAAAAATTTAAATTTGTGATTCTTTTAAGATTCTTACAAGATTACTTTTAAAGATAAGTAATTAAATAATTACTTCATTCTTTGTAATCACAAATTGCTGCCTGCCAGCAAGAGAAACAATGAAAAAAAAACTACCTTGCTTTCTTACATTTTGTTAATTTATAAAAAGCTGCTTAGTTACAAATGTATGTGGGTTTTGGGGAATAATTTGTTTTCTTTACCTGTACTATGTAATGTTATTTCCCGGAAAGGTATTGGGGAACATACTGGTTTGTTTTCTTTTTAATTCATTTAGTAGAAGAAAACTAAAATGTAATAATAACACATTGTAATGTGATACTGCTTGAAAGATTTTCCTGGGATATCTCAGCTATGGAAGAAAGAACAACCTATGGGAGTTGAAAAAGAAAAAAATTAGAAAAACGATTCTTCCCTACTCACCAGAATCATGGCCATTGAACATTTTATATTCATATCTTCTGTATGTTATATACTTTTCTGGGTAATAGAAATATTTGGATAATAAAGGTGTTATGTCACCTTAAAAGTTACAAGCACGGCTCTATCCCCCAGAGCTCCATTGTCTGGCTACTGCTCTCATGGCATCATCAAACTTGAAGAACAAGGAACATCCAGGCCTGCCAGGTGAGAATTCTCCTCCCAGGCTTACCCCCCAACCTATTTCCCTTGGGGTATATTATCAGCCCTGAGCAAGATTCAGGATATTCCCAGAGCTCCACTATCTGAAAACCACTCTGTTGGCCTCTACCAGGCCTACCAAATAAGGAACATCCATGTCCACCTAAGAAGGAGCAACCAGGTCTACCAAAGAAAAAAAGTCCAGCCCTACTACACCAAGAGCACCCAATCCACGGCTGTCCACCAGAGGTCTGCTATACCAGGGAAATCCAGGGAAAACAGATGGCTAAAGGCTAGTGTAAGAACACAAACAACAAGACCAGGGCAAAATGCCACTTTCAGAGCAAAGCTATCCCAATAGAGCAAACCTGGATAACCTAACACAACTGGAGCACAAGTAAATGGCCTTAAATACAACCTTATAACGATGATTGATGCTTTTAAGAGGAAATGAATAAGTTTCTCAAAGAAATTCAGGAAAATAAAATCAAACAAGTAAGGCTTTTAAAGAAGAAACTAATAAATCCCTTAAGGAAGTACAGGAAATACAATTAAACAGGTGACAGAACTATATAAAACTGTGCAAGACCTAAAAGTGGAAATAGAAGCAATAAAGAAAATACAACCCTGGAGATGAAAAAATTAAGAAAGAGAATAGGAACAACAGATGCAAGCATCACCAACTGAATACAGAAGATGGAAGGGAGAATATCAGGCATAGAAGATACAATAAAAGACACTGATACATTAGTAAAAGAAAACATTAAATCTAAAAAATTCCTGACAGAAAACATCCAGGAAATCAAATATAATACGAAAAGGCACAACCTAAGAATAATAGCAATAGAAGAAGGTGAAGAGTCCCAACTCCAAGGCCCAGAAAATATTCTCAACACAATCATTGAAGAAAAAAATTCCAGACCTAAAGAAAGAGATGCTCACAGAGCACCAATTAGAATGGACCAGAGAAGAAAATCCTCCTGACACATAATAATCAAAACACAAAAATCTACCAAACAAAGTATTAAAAGCTGCAAGGGGAGGCTGACTGCTATTCCAGGGAGGCCTCCATTCTCCCTCTGTCTCTACCCCCACCTCCATTACACTTGAGACTTCTGAACCATACAGGTTAGCTTCCCTTCCCCCTACCCATCTTCCATGCTGGCTGAGTCCCCTGGGCCTGCTCAAACTTCCTTGAGCATCCTGCTATACCAGGGACCTCCATTCTGCCACCACTTCTCCTCCACCTCTATCAGATCCCTGAACCATACAGGTAAACTTCACTTCTCCCACCCATCTTCCATGTTCTATGAGCCTTCTGGGTCAAGCTAAGCAGCCCCAAGAAGCCTACAAGTCCTAGTAGACATCCATTCTCCTGCCACCTGAGGATCCTGACCCATACAAAACTACATATTCAGAAATATACAGTACAAAGATACCCATCAAAGGCCTGCCACACCCATACCATCGAGGTTCACCCTTCTCCTAACACCTACCATGACAGGAACATACAGGGACCAAAACCATCCAGATGGCTAAAGGCCTCAAAAGAACACAACCAATGCAATCTAGGGCAATATAACACCTCCAAAGCACAGTTACCCCACAAAAGGCAGCCCTGGATATCCTAACACAATGGAAACACAAGAAATTGACCTTAAATTCAATCTTATAAAGATGATAGGGGGATTCAAAAAGAAAATGAATAAATTCCTTAAAGAAATACAGGAAAATACAATCAAACAGATAGAGGTCTTTAAAAAGAAAACCAACAAATCCCTTAAAGACATGCAGAAAAATACAATTAAACAGGTGAAGAAAATAAATAAAACTGTGCAGGACCTGAAAGTGGAAATAGAAGCAATAAAGAAAACACAAACTAAAAAAATTCTGGAGATGGAAAACCTAAGGAAGAGAACAGGAACAACAGATGCAAGCATCACCAACAGAATACATGAGCTAGAAGATAGAATACCAGGCATAGAAGATACAATAAAAGAAATTAATATATTAGTCAAAGAAAATGTCAAAGCTATAAACTTACTGACACAAAACATGCAGAAAATCTGGGATATCATGAAAAGACCTAACAGAAGAATAATAGCAATAGAAGAAGGTGAAGAGTCCCAGCTCCAAGGCCCAGAAAATATTCTCAACAAAATCATAGAAGAAAGCTTTCCCAACCTAAAGAAAGAGATGCCTATAAATATACAAGAAGTTTTTAGAACAACAATTTGACTGAACCAGAAAAGAAAAGCCTCCTGGCATATGATAATCAAAACATAAAATCTGCAAAAAAAAATATTAAAAGGGGCAAGGGAAAAAGGCATGGTAACATACAAAGGCAGACCTTTCGGAATTACACCCAACTTCTCAACAGAGACTCTAAAAGGTAGAAGAGATGGGACAGATATCCTGCAATCTCTGAAAAACCACATGTGCAAACCTAGACTACTATACTCAGAAAAACTCTCAATCACTATAGGAGAAAACAAGATATTTCAATATAAATCCAAATTCAAACAATATTTATATACAAATCATGCCCTATGGAAAATACTAGAAAGATAACTCCAAACTTAGATGGATAACAGTATCCAAGAAAACACAGGAAATAACTAATTCCATACCAGCAAAACAAGGAAAGCAAACACACACACACACACACACACCACCACCACCACCACCACCAACAACAACAACAACTTCAAAGTAACAGGAAATAACAATCACCACTCATTAATACTTCTCAGCATCAATGGACTCGATTCCCCAGTAAAAACAGGCTCACAGAATGGATGCAAAAACAGGATCCATCATTCTGCTATATACAAGAAACACATCTCAGCTATAAACATAGACATTACCTCAGAGTAAAGGACTGGAAAAAAGTTTTCCAAGAAAATGGACCCAAGAAGCAAGGTGGAATACCCATTCTAATATCTAATAAAATAGACTTTTAACCAAAATTAATCAAAAGAGACAGGGAAGGACACTTCATACTCAGCAAAGGAAAAAGTCCACCAAGATGGTATTTCAATTCTAAATATCTATACCCCAAACAAAAGCTTACCCACATTTGTAAAAGAAACATTACTAAAGCTTAAATCACACCTCAGACCCCACACATTATTAGTGGGAAACTTAAACACTCTACTTTCACCAATTGACAGGACATCCAGGCAAAATTTTTTCCCATATAAATTTTTTATTAGATATTTTATTCATTTACATTTCAAATGCTATCCTGAAAGTCCCTTATGCCATCCCCCACCCTCCTCCCCAACCCACCCACTTCTGCTTCCTGGCCCTGGCATTCCCCTGTACTGGGACATAAGGTCTTTGCAAGACCAAGAGCCTCTCCTCCCATTGATAGCCAACTAGGCCATCCTCTGCCACATAGTTCTGGGGGGTACTGGTTAGTTGATATTGTTGATCCTCTTATAGGGTTGCAGATCCCTTTAGCTCCTTGGGTACTTTCTCTAGCTTCTTCATTAGGGGCCCTGTGTTCCATCCAATAGATTATTGTAAGCNTCCACTTCTGTATTTGCCAAGCACTGGCATAACCTCACATGTGGTAGCTATATCAGGGTCCTGTCAGCAAAATCTTGCTGGCATATGCAATAGTGTCTGTGTTTGGTGGTTATATATGGGATGTATCCCTGGGTGGGGCATTCTCTGGATGGTCCTTCATTCATCTCAGCTCCAAACTTTGTCTCTGTAACTCCTTCCATGGGTATTTTGTTTCCCATTCTAAGAAGGAACAAGTATCCACTCGTTGGTCTTCCTTCTTCTTGAGTTTCATGTGTTTTACAAATTGTATCTTGGGTATTCTAGGTTTCAGGGCTAATATCCACTTATCAGTGAGTGTATATTATGTGAATTCTTTTGTGATTGGGTTACCTCACTCAGGATGATACCCTCCAGATCCATCCATTTGCCAAGGAATTTCATAAATTCATTGTTTTTAATAGCTGAGTAGTATTCCGTTGTATAAATGTACCACATTTTCTGTATCCATTCCTCTGTTGAGGGACATCTGGGTTCTTTCCAGCTTCTGGCTATTATAAATAAGGCTGATATGAACATAGTGGAGCATGTGTTCCATGTGTTCTTATTACCAGTTGGAACATCTTCTGGATATATACCCAGGAGAGGCATTGCTGGATCCTCCAGTAGTACTATGTCCAATTTTCTGAGGAACCACCAGAATGATTTCCAGAGTGGTTTTACAAGCTTCCAGTCCCACCAACATTGGAGGAGTATTTCCAGGCAAAATTTAAACAGAGAAATAATGAAACTAATAGACATTATGAATCATATAGACCTAATAGCCATCTATAAAATATTTCACCTAAACACAACAGAATATACCTTTTCTTAGTACCTCATGGGTCCTTTATCAAAATTGACCATATTAACAGACACAAAGCAAACCTTAACAGATGCATGAAAATTGAAATAATGCCTTATATCTTATCAGACTGACATAGATTAAAGCTGAACTTTAACAATAACAGAAACACTGGAAAGTCTACACACTAATGGAAATTGAACAACTCTCTGGGTCAGGAAAGAAATAAAGAAATAAAAGACTTTCTAGAATTCAATGAAAATGCAGGCAAAACATGTTCAGACTTATGGGACGCAATGAAAGCAGTGCTAAGAGGAAAGTTCATAGTACAAAGTGCCTCCAAAAGAAATTAGAAAATTTTCATATCAGCAATTTGAACGTACACCTGAAAGCAGAAGAAGAAGAAGAAGAAGAAGAAGAAGAAGAAGAAGAAGAAGAAGAAGAAGAAGAAGAAGAAGAAGAAGAAGAAGAAGAAGAAGAAGCACACCAAAGAGGAATAGAAGGCAGGAATACTCAAAATTAGGGCTGAAATCAATCACTTAGAAACAAAGAAAACAGTACAAAGAATCAATGAAACTAAAAGCTGTTTCTTTTAGAAAATCAGCAAGATAGACAAACACTTAACCAAACTAACCAAGAGACAGAGAGACAGTATCCAAATAAACAAAATCAGAAATGAAAAGGGAGACATAACAATTGACACTGAGGAAATTCAAAGAATAATTAAGTCTTACTTCAAAAGCCTGTACTCCACAAAATTAGAAAATCTTAATGAAATGGACAATTTTTCTAGACAGATACCACTTACCAAAGTTACATCAAGTTCAGGTCAACTATTTAAACAGCTCCATAACCCCTAAAGAAATAGATAGTTGTTAAAAGTCTCTCAAACAAGAAAAGCCCAGGGCCAGATGGTTTTTGTACAGAATTCTACCAGACTTTCAAAGAAGAGATAATACCAATACTAATAATAATCTATAAAATAGAAACAGAAGGAGCACTGCCAAATTCATTCTATGTGGTCACAGTCACCCTGATACCTAAACCATGCAAAAACTCAACAAAGAAAGATAATTTCAGACTGATTCCCTTATGAAAACAAATGGAAAAATACTCAGTAAAATACTTGTAAAAAGAATCAAAGAACACACCAAAAATATCACCCACTATGATCATGTAGGCTTCATCCTGGGGATGCAGGGATGGCTCAATATACAAAAATCCATTAATATAAAAAAAACTGAAAGAAAAAATATGATCACCTCATAGGTCTGGGAAAAACTTTTGACAAAAATCTAACAACTCTCCATTTTAAAACTTTGGAGATATAAAGGAAACATAATAAAAGCAATGTACTGCAAGCCAATAGCCAACATCAAATGGAGAGAAATGTAAAGCAATTCCACTAAAATTAGGGAAAATTAAAGGCTGACAACTCTCTTCATATGTCTTCAACATAGTACTTGAAGTTTTAGCTAGAGAAATAAGACAACTAAAGGAGATCAAAAGAATACAAACTGGAAAGGAATAAGTCAAAGTATCACTCTACACAGATGATATGATAGTATACATCAGTGACTCCAAAAATTCTACCATCAAACTCCTACAGCTAATAAACACCCTTAACAAAGTGGCTAGATACAAACTAACCAAAAGAAATCAGTAGCCCTCCTCTATACAAATGGGAGTGTTGCTTCTGTTCCTGCCCTCTGAGGGCTGAGTTAGGAATATAGGTATCCATAACACTTCGTAGTCATTTACTTGCTTGCTGAGGCTCTAAATTCAATTCCTTACATGTGGGCATTACGATGTTGGGTTTTATATATCCATTTTATTGGTTTTCTATTGAGTCATCCCCTCAGCCCCAATGCTTCTTTTGTGAATTCTGAATCAAACATGGCAATCTCTATAGAAGTAGATGCTTCATATATTCTTTGCTTTTGCCTAGAAGTAAATGCTTTACCTGAGCTGAGAGTATGTAGTGTCCACATTTGTTACAGTCCCATTTGCGATTGGTCTTTCTCATAATGAATACTTGGATTAATACTGAAAAGTTGTTCCTGTTTGAAATTAGTTATGGTCACATGTTTAAGATTTAAGATGTTTTTAACATATTTCCATGCAGAATTAATTTCTTGCTTCAGGAACTCTGTGTCCTTAAATCCTGAGAGCTGAGAAAATAGGCACTTACAATACACTCCTTTGCCTGCATTTACCTGGATGCTGCAACATTTCTATTTCTTGCACATGGACATCTAGATTGTGGTTCTATTTTTAATTATTATTTTTAGTTTTGAGTCATCTCAAAATATCCAAAGCAGAACTATCACAGATTAGTTAATTAGAAGCCATTGACTAGAAACCTCACCTACTCAACACTGAGGGAAGGAAGTTAACATGGGTTCTCATTTTGTCCCTTATGCAGTGATTAAGCAGATGCTGATGATAGTTAAGTCCACAGCTATTACATAAGGAATCATACACGCTCAATCACGTCATACCACATCACATCACAGCACACATTCATAAACACACAAACACACACACAATTGTTGCTGTCTCCTATGATTATGAAGCAATATTGTTGGAATATGGATAAAAATATAGGTGCTTTGTCTGAAAATGTGTGAAGTCCACAATAGCTATCACTGATTCAGTAAAATAATTTCTAATAGAATACAGGGATTGAAAAAGCCAAAGGCATGATGAGCTTTGTAAACACAGCAGGAGTGCAATCTTAGCACCACTGCTTGCAAATGTCTCAGAAGAAAACCACTTTTAAGAAAAGGGACTCCTGGACCTATCTTGGTTGCTTAAAATCTCAATCCAATGAGCTTCTCTTGTGTCATTTGTGATGAATAGCCTGACTTTGATTTATGGAAGGCATAACACCATGGGTTCTTTGTTTACCCTCCTTTTTAATTTTATATCTCTATTATCTAGATTTTGGCATCCGTGAATACGAATCATCTTTATGAAGGCCCTGGAGAATAAATGGTTACAAATCCATTGGGAAATTGTGCTAAATGGTTTGAGGGCTCTTCAAACCAGCTGAGGTAAGACTTCACCATCTGTTTTGAAACCACATAAGCAGACTAAACTTTAGGTAGCTGATGTGCAACTTTGTCAAGGAGAAAAGAAGCCTTGGTCCACTGAATTCAAAGCTGCTTATTTCTCAGCAGAGTCCACAGCAGTCTCAGCTGCAGTGTAAGGGAAATGAAGGAGAATGAATGCATAGGGCTGAAACCTGGAGGCAACTGATCACATAGTGATTAAGAGGTACATTCATACTTACCACTTGTTAAAAACAAACCCCCAAGACAACATGATTTCCTTCTAAAACTAGTTTTGCTTGCACCTGTGAGTTAAACATGACAATATCAATGGATCGATGATTCCAAATTACACCTTAAACTTTCAGTGCAAGAACAAACCAAACCAAACCAAACCAAACCAAACCAACCAACTAAACAACCAACCAACCAACCAACCAACCAACCAAACAGAATAATGAGAAGTATTAAATGGTAGCTGTAATTGTGCTTCAAAAGTTAAGCAGCAAAACAATCTAAAGACAAGATATCCAAATGAACAGCACTGTTGAACAATTACCTTCTTAAAATTTAGTCATGATAGTTGTCTGTATTTAATTATTATACAAATTAACTATTTCTTGTTTCTATGACAGTTCACCCAAGGCAAGTTGATAACTTATTATAACAATTAAAATCTATTTGTAAATAAAGTTTTCTGCATAAAACACTCTAAATGCTTATGAGAATTAGGTGTCTTCCACTGAGACCAATAGACTACTCATCTGATACCAAATGACTGAGAGGCACCTAAAAAATGTTCAACATCCTTAATAATCAGGGAAATGCAAATCAAAACAAGTCTGAGATTCCACCTCACACCAGACAGAGTGGCTAAGACCGAAAACTCATGTTGACAGCAGATGCTGGCGAGGATGTTGAGAAAGAGGAACACTCCTCCATTGCTGGTGGGATGGCAAGCTGGTACAACCACTCTGGAAATCAGTTTGATGGTTCCTCAGAAAATTGGATATAGTTCTAACAGAAGATTCAGCAATACCACTCCTGGGCATATACCCAGAAGATGCTCCAATATGTATCAAGGAATCATGCTCCACTATGTTCATAGCAGCCTTATTTATAATAGCAAGAAGCTGGAAAGAACTGCAATGTCCCTCAACAGAGGAATGGATACAGAAAATGTGGTACACAATGAAGTACTACTCAGCTATTAAAAACAATGAACTTATGAAATTCTTAGACAACTGAATGGATCTGAAGGATATCATCCTGAATGAGGTAACCCAATCACAAAAGAATGCACATGATATGCACTCATTAATAAGTAGATATTAGCCCAGTAGCCCAGAGTCTCAGAATACCCAAGATACAATTCACAAACCATATGAATCTCAAGAAGAAGGAAGACCAACATGGGGGTACTTCCTTCCTTCTTAGAAGGGGAACCAAATACCCATGGAAGGAGTTACAGAGACACCATTGGGAGTAGAAACTGAAGAAATGACAATCTAGAGTCTGACTCACCTGGGGATCCATCCCATTTACAATCACCAAACCCAGACACTGCTGTGGATGCCAACAAGTGCTTGCTGACAGGAGCCTGATATAGCTGTCTCCTGAGAGGCAGTGCCTTACAAATACAGAGGTGGATTCTCACAGTCAATCCTTGAACTGAGCATAGGATCCCCAATGAAGGAGCTAGAGAAAGGACCCAAGGAGCTGAAGGAGTTTGCAGCCCCATAGGAAGAACAATAATATGAACTAGCCAGTACCCCCAGAGCTCCCAGGGATTAAACCATCAACCAAAAAGCATACATTGTGGGACTCATGGCTCTAGCTGCTTATGCAGCAGAGGATGGCCTAGTTGGACATCAATGGGAGGAGAGGTCCTTTGTCCTATGAAGGCTCTTTGCCCCAATGTGGGGGAATGCCTGGGCCAGGAAGCAGGAATGGGTGGGTTGTTGAGCAGAGGGAGGGGGGAGGGAAAAGGGAGAGGGTATTTTTCGGAGGAGAAACCTGGGACAGGGATACCATTTGAAATGTAAGTAAAGAAAATATCCAATAAAAAAGAAAGTTGATTGCAACATGTGAATATGTTAAAAATATGTGCCTACAAGTAGTTTTGGAACAGCAGTTAGCAAACCAATGGTGTCATCTTTTGAGTGTCTGCGGGGCAGTAGGCATAGAGGAATAAAGGGAGTGGGAGAAAACCTGCATCTCACCAGAGTTCTGGTGCTTTGGTGAGCAGAAGTGGGAGGACTACTGCAAGCATTAAAGGTGGTCCCAGGTGGGTGTCTGGCTGTGTGAAGCCTCTGGACCCCAGCTCAGTGGGGCTGGGAGGTGGGGGGTGGACAAGGGCAGTTCTAGGTAACAGGTTCTCAATCTGGAGAATCCCAGATATTGCTGGGTACCACAGAAGAGCTGAGAACATATGGGGGCCCTGGGGCAGCTCATTCAGCCCTGGTGCTGAAGGGAGGAAAGGGCAGGGAGAGAGGGGGCACTGGTTGGTTCACATCAGTGGCTGGAGCACAGGAAGGTCTTCTGGAGAGAGGTTAGATGTGGCTCTTTAGGGGAAAGCTTATCTCATCGTTTAAGCACAGCAGGCCTTGATGAACAGGGACAGTTTATGATTTTAGAGCTTTATTGTAGAAAGGTAAGGAGAAAGAGAGGAGGGAGAAAGAAAGGAGGTAGAAAGAGGGAGAGAGACCAGCCATGGCCATGTGGAGAAAGGGGGAAAGGGAGAGAGAGAAGGAGGGCTAGAGAGGAGAGTAAGAAAGGTGAGAGCTTAAAAAGAGCAAGGAGGGGCCAAGCAGCCCCTTTTATAGTGGGCTGGACTATCTTGCTGTTGCCAGGTTACTATGGGGAAGAGCATACCTGCCTATAGTCAGGTAACTGTGGGGGTGGAGTCTAGCCAGAATGCCAGGAGCTTGGACATTTTCTGCATGACTGATAGTCACACACCCTCCTGCAGGGGTAGGGGGGAGCCTGTGGGGGCGGTAACTTTGGCAGGAGCCAGGGATCCAGGAGCCATGATTGAACACCTTCAGTCCTATGTAGGTGGAAATCACCACCCATCGGGTCCCCGGGGTTCTAGCCCTTTGCTCAACTGGAGACCAGGCTGTCTGTGTGCAGTCCACTGCCCCACAAGTGTCAGAAACTGACTTCTCGTATAATACTCTGTGGGTCCAAATTTAAAAACAAAATAACAGAAACCTCCATTTAAAACCACAATAAATTGTTCTAAAGAATAACAACAAATGGAGAATTGCTAAGAAAATCCATGAAAATGAAATAAGGCAAACCAAAGGAAGGCAAATGTATTCTATTTTATTAAAATTATATTTTAAACAAAAAAACATGCTTCACTCTTAGATCAGCAAAGTCCATTTCTGTAAAAGACCATTGTTTCCTCTACTCCGAGTCAGAGATAACTTCCTGAAAGGATTAAGCTATAAGCAATTCTCATCTTAACTAGCTTCCTATTCTGAATGAAGACCTGGGTAAATGCATGCAAAAGTGGTAGATCTTTTCAGTTTCCCAGTTCCCACCTAGAGAGTAGAAAGTATACTAGAATGTGGGTTGTCTAGACAGCAAAGGCCTGATCACCTTCCATTAAGCCTCATGGTTCAATGCTCAAAGATCAGACAGGAAAGCTGGATGCTTACCATTTTTCTACCAAGATTCACTTGAGATGTTGGTTATTGTTGATGCTCACAGATCCACAGCTCTGACTTAATGCTAGAAGTTCCAGCCCTGAGATTTTGCTAGAAGTGGAGATGGGGAGAGGCAAGTTAAAAATAAAATCTAATCTTAGAAGGGAAGAACTGATTTTATTTTCAGCATAGTTTAGAGAAGGGCAAACTTGGGAGTACTCTTAAGAACCATGGAGACTATGGTGAAAAGTACTTGGAAGGAAATTGAAGACACAGTTAACTTTGTAAGCTATTGAGTTTGTGAGAAATCACCATGGAATGGGATAACTAGTAGCCTTAATTTTGGGTCAAACACCAACAAAGAGTCAAAAACAGACCTCAGTTTTTTTCAAGAAGACAAAATTTGACAAGATTATTTTGTTAATGTCCCAGAGCATTGTGAGAAACATTATAAAATCCTAGAAAATAATAGAGTTTAACACAGAGACCTGCCAGGGAATGAGAAAGACAGAATTCTATATTTAAAAGTAAGTTACTATAGACTGCTTTTGGCACATCAAAATGACCCCAATCAGAAAGGCTAAGATGAAAAACTCAGGTGACAGCACATGTTGGCAAGGGTGTGGAGAAACAAGAACACTCCACCACTGCTGTTGAGATTGCTAACTGATACAACCACTCTGGAAATCAATCTGGAGGTTCCTCAGAAAATTGGAAACAGATCTACCTGAAGACCCAGATATACTACTCTTGGGCATATACCCAAAAGGTGCCCCACCATACCACAGAGGCACGTGTTTCACTATGTTCATAGTGGGCTTATCTGTGATATCCAGAAGCTGAAACCACCCCAGATGTTCCACAATGGAAGAATAGATAAAGAAAATGTGGTTCATTTACACAGTGGAATACTACTCAGCTATTAAGAATGAGGATATTCTAAGTTTTGCAGGTAAATGGATAGAACTAGAAAATATCATCCTGAGTGAAGTAACTCAGATACAAAAATACATGCATGCCATGTAATCACAAATAAGTGAATATCAGCCAAAAAGTACAGAATACCCAGGATACAATTCACAGAACTCAAGAAGGTTAACAAGCCAAAGAGCCCAAATGAGGATGCTTCAATTCCACTTGGAAGGGAGAACAAAGCAAATATAGGAATCAGAGGGAGAAATGGATTTCAGTGGGAGAGGGGAAGGAGAGGGGAAAAGGAGAAAATGATCAGGTATTGGAGGGGGGAAACAGGACTGAAGCCCTGAGAGCCAGCAGAAAGAATTAAAACAGGCAACCTTGAGTGGGGGTGCAGGGGGAGACCCTGTAGAATATGCCAGAGACCCAGGAGGCAAGAGACTCTCAGGACTCAAAGGGAAGGACATTAGATGAAATGCCCAACAGTGGGGAGAAGGAACTTGTAGAATCCACCTCCAGTAGAAATACAGGGAATCAAGTGGAGGGATGGGATTGCCATCCCACAGTCAGAAACTCTGACCCAGGATTGTTCTTGTCTAAAACAATCTGCAGGGACAAAAATGGAGAAGGTCTTGAGGGAAAAGAAGTCCAGTGACCCACCCAAATTGTGATCCAGCTTAAGGGAAAGCTCCAGGCCCTGACAGGATTACCAATGCTATGGTGTGCTTACAGACAGGAGCCTAGCATGGCTTTTCTCCAGGAAGCCCAACAAACAACTGATTGAGACAGAAGAAGATACTTACACTCAACCAATGGACTGAAGTTGGAGACTCCTGTGAATTAAGGAAAGGCTGGAAGACACTGATGAGGAGGGCAACCCATAGGAAGACCAGCAGTCTCAACTAACTAGGACCCCTAAAATCTCTCCCTCAGAGATGGAGCCACCAACCAGACAGCATACACTAGCTGGTACAAAGCCCCCAATACAGCAGAGGACTGCCTGGTCTGACCTCAGTGACAGAAGATGTGCCTAACCCTCAAGAGACTTGAGGCCCCAGGGAGTGGGGAGGCCTGGTGGGAGGCAGGGGACATCCTCTTGGAGAAAAATGTAAAGAAGAAAGTGATGATGAACTGTGGGAAGATGGATTGGAAAGGGGCTAACAACTGGACTGTAAATAAATAAATAAATAAATAAATAAATAAATAAATAAATAAAAGCGATTTTTTAAAAAGCAGCATCTAAGGCTTAATACTTGATTAAGAGGTAGACCTCACTAGTATAACCTAGCCAGTTCCTAAATAAATGAGCAAATTGTAATGCCATAGCCCTGAGACAGTATGGATATCTAATGCCAAGAAGTATTGCAATCTGTTTTATAGAATGTCAATTTTTTCAATGGAATTATGGGAATCTTGCCAAGAAACAAGTACAAGCACACACCAGGATAAAAACAAAACATATATCATAAGCTGTCTGAGAAAGTAATAAAATATCCTATTTTTTAAGTACTATAAGCACACTAATTGAACTGAAGGAAACAACGGTTGAAGTACATAAAAGTATGTTGACAATGCCCACTTAACATATAAAATATAAGTAAATAGAAAGCATCAAAGTTGAGTCAGATGGAAAGGTTCAAAGGAATTGAAAAATACATTATCCAAAAGAAAAAAAAATCACTGGAGGAACTAAACAATATATGTGAATGAAGAGGAAAAAATAAACCAGTTGGGAGAAAGAGTAACACAGTTATCACAGCCTAAGAATAGAGACTTTATGAAAGGAATAAAGAGAAAGATGAAAGCCCCAAAGAACATTAAACCCGAACACCGGTGTAAACATTGTACCAGAATAAGAGAGAAGAGACAGAAAAAGGCCAGTTCAAGAAATAAGTAGTGGAAATTTCCCAGTTTCTAAAACTCAATAATCTGCACAACATGGAAGCTCAACAAACCTCAGAGAAAATATACACAAAGGAATCCACAGATACATCAGAGTAAAGGTAATAAAAGCAAAGATAATAAAAATTTGAAATTACCAAGAAGATGAAAATGAAGATGGGGATGAAGATGAAGATGAAGATAAAGGAAGAAGGGGAGGAAGAGGAGGACAAGAACAAGAATAAGTGCAAAGAATGAGATCTTGAGCTTGCATCTCATCAGAAATAGATGAGGTAAACATTATGGGGCATCAGACTCATCTGAAAGCACACTTACAACCAAGAGTCATATATTGAGAAAAGCTACATTTAAAATTGAAGATGATTTTTTCATTAATTAATTATTTTATTTACTTTATATCCTGACAGGAGCTTTCCCTCCCTCCTCTCCTCCTAGTCCACCCATTACCCCTCCCTCCCTCTATGTCCCCTTCGCTTTCTCCTCAGGGAAGGGGAGACCTCCCATGGACATCAACCCACTTTGTCCTATCAAGTTGTAATAGGACTGAGTGTGTCTTCTCCTATTGAGGGTAGACAAGGCCACCCAGTTAGGGAAAAGTTATCCGAAGGCAGGCAACAGAATCAGAGACAGACCCTGCTTCTGCTGTTAGAGGGCCCACCTGAGAAGAAGCTATGCATCTGTTGTATATGTAAAGGAGGCCTAGGTCTATTCCATGCATGCTCTCTGGATGTTGGATCCATCTCTGTGAGCCCCTACAGGTTCAGATTAGTTGATTCTGTAAGTTTTCTTGTGGTGTTTTTGACCTCACTAGTTCTTCAATCTTTCCTTCCTTTGTAATTTGTAGCAATAAAAAATGGTGCTGGGTCAACTGGAGGTTAGCATGTAGAAGAATACAAACTGATCCATTCATTTTTTTTAATTTTTAATTTTTATTTTTTGTTAGATATTTTCTTTTTTAAAATTATTTTATTAGAAATTTTAAACTTATTTTATTAAATATTTTCTTCATTTACATTTCAAATGCTATCCCAAATGTCCCCTATACCCTGCCCCCACCCTGCTCCCCTACCCATCACTCATACTTCTTGGCCCTGGCATTCCCCTGTATGGGGCATATAAAGTTTGCAAGACCAAGGGGCCCCCCAAATTCAGTAACTATAAATTAACCAAGAAAATTTATATACTGCAAATGTTTAGAAATTACATTCTCCAATTACTCTACTGTTCTGGAAGTTATCTATATGTATATATAATATATATGTGTGTATGGAATACATATACATTGTAATATATTTATTATATTTATGAGCTTGTATGTTCATGCATATAAGACAGAGGAAAGGGAGGGAGAAAGAGAAGGAATACAAGGTAGAGAGGAGAGAGAGAATTCAGTAATTGTATTAGGAGGATAGGCACAGGGTAATCTCACTTCACTGTAATACACTCCATCTGATAAAGTTCTAAGAATACTAGTTTAATTCAAAATATTAATATTAAATATTCTTATATCATTGAAAAATATGGTAATGATAAGTTTTCACATTGGTTCCACTTATTTTTCTCTTCTGTGCATTTTGTCATTCCCTACTCAACTGACTCTTTTTTTTTATGGTGTTGGAAACTTTTTTTTCATTAATTAATTAATTAATTAATTAATTAATTTTTATTAGATATTTTCTTTATTTCATTTCAAATGCTATCCCGAGAGTTCCCTATACCCTCCCCCTACCCCTGCTACCCTACACACCCACTCTCACTTCATGGCCCTGGCATTCTCCTGTACTGGGGCATATATAGTTTGCAAGACCAAGGGGCCTTTCTTCCCAATGATGGCCGAATAGGCCCTCTTCTGCTACATATGCAGCTAGAGACAGCTCTCTTGGGGTACTAGTTAGTTTATATTGTTGTTCCACCTATAGGGTTGCCGACCCCTTCAGCTCCTTGGGTACTTTCTCTAGCTCCTACATTGGGGACCTGTGTTCCATCCAATAGCTGGCTGTGAGCATCCACTTCTGTGTTTGCCAGGAACTGGCATAGCCTCACAAGAGACCGCAATATCAGGATCCCTTCAGCAACATCTTGCTGGCATGTGCAATAGTGTCTGGGTTTGGTGGCTGATGATGGGATGGATCTCCGAGTGGGGTAGTCTCTGGATAGTCCATCCTTTCATGTT
>NC_034596.1:113096276-113099634 GCF_900095145.1 Mus pahari | reverse complement strand
CTAGTGACTTCTTTTGTGATTGGGTTACCTCACTAAGGATGATATCCTCCAGATACATCCATTTGCCCAAGAATTTCATAAATTCATTGTTTTTAATAGCTGAGTAGTACTCCATTGTGTAAATGTACCACATTTTCTGTATCCTTTCTTCTATTGAGGGATATCTGGGTTCTTTCTAGCTTCTGGCTATTATAAATAAGGCTGCTATGAACATAGTGGAGCATGTGACCTTATTACCAGTTGGAAGATCTTCTGGGTATATGCCCAGAAGAGGTAATGCTGGATCTTCCCGTAGTACTATGTCCAATTTTCTGAGAAACCACCAGCCTGATTTCCAGAGTGGTTGTACAAGCTCGCAATCCTACCAGCAATGGAGGAGTGTTCCTCTTTCTCCACATCCTCGCCAGCATCTGCTGTTGCCTGAATTTTTGATCTTAGCCATTCTGACTGGTGTGAGGTGAAATCTCAGGGTTATTTTGATTTGGACAAAAATTCTCTAAGAATTACCTCATAGATAAAATGTTATATAAAAGGAGAATAACAAAAGGATATCAATAAGAAGTTCAAAACAGTGTTTCATTCTGTAAGCTCATTATAAGTTCAAAGCAACAGTTTTTACATAACCTTACCTTATCATAGCACACACCTGTAGCTTCATCCTTGGATCTGACCTAGAGGAATGTTGATCACAAATTTGGACAAAGCCCATTTCTCTTTGTAGTGTCATTATGAAAGCTCATTGTATTCCTTTTAAAGCAGCCTTTACTTACTATTTTATGAGGAAGGAGCTCATTCTATACTTGATTCTAACTTTATTATATCTTTCTGGCAAAACAGCTAAAACCATCTCTTAAAACTTTCTTCTTAAAATTATTTGAATTAAATCTGGAATTTTATAAAATCATTCATCTAAACAATATTAATTCATGAAAGTTCTTTTTTATGTTGATTTGCAGGAAATCTCAGCAAGGTGGATTGGTGTTCAGGAATCTTTAAGCTATGTAATTGTCACAGGAAAGGCATATCAGCTTCAAGAATCAATCCTGAGATGAAGTCTCTTGGAACCTTGCCTCTCAGACCTCACCCAGCATAAGCCATGTAAAATGGTTAAATCATCTGCTAGCTTTAGCCTTTCTCACATGGCTCTTGACAAGTCTGCCCTTAGGCCAACCCAACCATCAAAAGCGAAGCTATATTCAGACTCTGAGTTACATGCAACATGTTTCTTAATCAAGAGAGATATTCAATTGTCAACCAAGGCAGAGTACTTGGCAATATTTGAAGACATAGCTGGATGTCTCAACTAAACAAACAAACAAACAAACAAACAAACAGAAAAGCCAACGAAGAATTTCACCTCACCATGTTAAAAGTGTCCTATCACGTGATCCCTATGTAAGCCAAAGGCATCGGATCATCTGGAGCTGGAGTTCAGATAGTTGTAAGCTGCCATACATGGAGTTGTGGGAATTGAACTGAGTCCTTTGAAAGAGCAATATGTGCTCTTAACTGCTGAGCCATCCCCTCAGCTCCTAAAAAGGAATTTTAATCCTAAATTTTAACACCAGAAATTTCATTTTTATTTGGGTTATTAGCATGTTAAAATACTGTTTATGATGACATAATAAAATTGCACTATGAAAAATTTTATGAGCTATTAATTACAAAGTGTTTGGAAAGTGACCACACCCCTGCAGCTGGTATTTAATGTTTCCTGTTCCAGTTTACTAACTCTACAACAAGACTTCTGTAAAAATCTCATTGGGAAGCAATTTTACAATAAAATTAGATATGAAACAGTCACAGATTTTTTTCATATTCTAGTTTTATTTCAGGTGAAATGTTGAGTACAGATTTACTGAGTTGGAAATATTGAGGTTCTCCCATTTGTTGGATGCTATTTGAGATTTATAAAGTGATTCTAATTATTTTTATCAAATAGCATTTATGCTATTTATGCTTCCTAGAATTTAATTCCAAGTTAAACCCTGTTCAAAAACTTAACAAAAGGAAAACTATTATAGAATTTCTAGTCTTCTTAATAAGTCCATATTTTATAATTATGGTGATGTCTAAATTGTCTCTAATTTATTGAAGGTACTTAAAACTATTTGAACACATTCCAGTGTTATTACAGCTATAGCATTAGATATATTGAATGCAATGTACCAAGAGCTAGGTAGTAAATTATGAACATAATTTAAACCATATACTCAGGATTCTATGGAAGTACATCTATTCATGTGTTTCATGTTTTATCAAAACACAGAGTCCAACATAAACACATTGAGGCAAGGTTAGGTATTATGAAATAAAAATATATAAAAATACACAAAATAAGTTATTATATAACTTATTGTTATTCATACTTGAAAATCATTCAACTTGTAAGTATACTCAACATTTACCTTGATGAATAATTCATTATTCTAGAATTCTAGAATAATTCTAGATCATAGTGTCTTCTCCTTCATAAATATTAAAAATCCCAGATCCATCTGATGCATGTTAATGAAAAGTTATTAACTAAGCATATACTTTCATTCAATAACTATTTTATGTATCGATTAATTGGTCAAGTTAATCAATTATTTCTTTTCATTAAGTCCCTTGACAAAACTCCTAATTTCCTGGCAATTGGAAAGTAGAGAGCCAGCTATCTCTTTCATCCCCCATCTCATACACAAACACATGGTAAGCATGAACTCATCACTTGATTAATCCACTGATGAAGTTGGAGCACTGTTGCTTTCAGGATCAAGCCTCTGACATGTCTTTCCAAAGGATAATTATCAAATCATAATTATCTGTATTTATCTTTCATTACATTTTCCAGGTAGTAATGCTTTTGAAAATATATTTAGATCTATTATATTATATTTATGTTTAAGAAAGATTTACAGATGTCTTAAGATTTTTCCATAAATGAATAGAATTTCCTATTTTTTAAACTCATATTAATGGAAAAAGGACCTGACAAAATATTTCTCTGGAAAAGAAATTAAATGTTGTTGTTATCTGCAGAGATCTCCAGGGACACTTTTTTATGTAATGGGACCAGAATCATTTTTCAAGGTATGAAAAGAGAATGCTGTTGCATTTCAGAGCTACTCTTCACGCAGCTGTCACTGCTTCAATTTTCTAAAAGAAAGTGTAATTTTACATTTCTACAGTTTTTCTTCGCTTTCTTGAAATAGAACAAACAAAGCACAGCACAACCAAGCAACAACAAACAGGTAAATAATAGTGACAGTCATTGAGTAAGGATATCATGATGGTTCCTGAAAAGTTGAAAACAGTTGGTAGCTACAAGTCTCTCTCTTTCTCTCTCTCTCTCTCTCTCTCTCTCTCTCTCTCT
>NC_034596.1:113094420-113096211 GCF_900095145.1 Mus pahari | reverse complement strand
TCTCTCTCTCTCTCTCTCTCTCTCTCTCTCTCTCTCTCTCTCTCTCTCTCTCTCTCTCTCTGTAGTTTGGTAAAATCGTAATACAATATACATGCCACTAAGGGCTTCTTGTCTGTCAGCATTGCTCTTGCCTGAGAGACTGTTTTCTCTTCATTCTACTTCTAGCCTTGAACATGATTCTCATGGGTTACTCCATGCCCTGGCCTGTCTCTTCCTTGTTGCCCTCCCAACTGGAGATATGCAATTCTTTTTCTCAGATTCCATTATCTCTGATCCTCTTGAGAAGAAGAAATTTCCCATTCTGAGAAGTTACTATACCCTACCTCTAGGTGGATATACTCTCATAGTAGAACTTCTAAGAACACATAAACTCAAATAAATTGTGATTATATCTTGATTATTTAAAACTTTAGTGTTTAACTGTTTTATAAAACTTATGATTTATAGCACTGTACAAATTCCTACAAATTTTTACTATGAATGTAACTTAGTAAGAGTATGCTCTTTCTAAGAATGAATGTAGAGTTCTGACATGCATTTCATGTAGTTTTTTCCCAATTTTATTAGGTATTTACTTCATTTATATTTTAAATGCTATCCCCAAAGTCCCCTATACCCTCCCCCCCCGACCCCGCTAACCACCCACTCTTCCTTCTTAGCCTTGGTGTTCCCCTGTACTGGGGCTTATAAAGTTTGCAAGACCAAGGGGCCTCTCTTCCCAATGATGGATGACTAGACCATCTTCTGCTTCATATGCAGCTAGAGACCCTAGCTCTGGGGGTACTAGTTAGTTCATATTGTTGCTCCACCTATAAGGTTGCAGACCCCTTCAGCTCCTTGGGTACTTTCTCTAGCTCCTCTATTGGGGGCCCTGTGTTCCTTATTATAGCTGACTGTGAGCATCCACTTCTGTGTTTCCCAGGCACTGGCATTGCCTCACAAGAGACAGCTATATCAGGGTGCTTTCAGCAAAATCTTGCTGGTGTATGCAATAGTGTCTGCGTTTGGTGGATGATTATGGGATGGACCCCTGGGTGGGGCAGTTTTTGGATGGTCCATCCTTTTGTCTCAGCTCCAAACTTTGTCTCTGTAACCCCTTCTATGGGAGTTTTGTTCCCAATTCAAAGAAGGGGCAAAGTGTTCACATTTTGTTCTTCCTTCTTCAGGGTTTGGGTTAGGGTTAGAGTTCCATGTGTTTTACAGATTGTATCTTGGATATTCTAGGTTTCATGGCTAATATCCACTTATCAGTGAGTGCATATTATGTGAGTTCTTTTGTGATTGAGTTACCTCACTCAGGATGATACCCTCCAGATACATCCATTTGCCTAGGAATTTCATAAATTCATTTTTTAAATAGCTGAGTAGTACAATGTGTAAATGTATGACATTTTCTGTATCCATTCCTCTGTTGAGGGACATCTGGGTTCTTTCCAGCTTCTGGCTATTATAAATAAGGCTGCTATGAACATAGTGGAGCATGTGTTCTTATTACCAGTTGGAACATCTTCTGGATATATGCACAGGAGAGGAATTGCTGGATCCTCCAGTAGTACTATGTTCAATTGTCTGAGGAACTACCAGACTGATTTCCAGAGTGGTTTTATAAGCTTGCAGTACCACCAACAATGGAGGAGTGCTCCTCTTTCTCCACATCCTTGCCAGCATCTGCCGTCACCTGAATTTTTGATCTTAGCCATTCTGACTGGTGTGAGGTACAATCTCAAGGTTGTTTTGATTTGCATTTCCCTGATGATTAAGGATGTTGAACATTTTTGAGGTGTTTCTCAG
>NC_034596.1:113084993-113094409 GCF_900095145.1 Mus pahari | reverse complement strand
TTCCTATAATCCTAGTTGATTCAGGACTTCTCAGAGTTCAGATTTCTCTGTGATTCTTTGATTGTGGGCTCCTGTGAACCTGAGATTCTGGGTGTGTCTGAGTTGTTGGCAGTCAAGCTCCTCTGAGACACTCAAATACTAGTGTGACCCAGCTCCTGTTATCCTGGGATCCTGTTGTCCTAAGATCCTGGGCATGTTACAGTGCATGGAAGTGGTGTCTCCTTTGAGGACCGTGGAGTTGTCTGGTCTGTTTGAAACCAAGGTAAATCTGAACTGATTAAAAGGAGGTCAGGAAAGGCTCTGGTGTCCTTGTTCCTGCTGTCACAGGCCTGTCACTATTGATTGGAGCAGATGTTGTGTTCCACTCACCAGTGATCCTAAGATCGCTTGGGCAGTCTGCTAGGGACCGTGGGGGTGTCCGCGGAATCCACATCCTAGGTGACCGTGTGCTGGTGCCTCATGTTCAGTTTTTTAAACTTTATTTATTTATGTTGTTTTAATTTATTTTTTACACTCCATATTCCATTACCCCCATCCACCCTCCAACTGCTCCACATCCCACACCTTCTCCGCACTCCACCCTGACTCCCTGTGGATGCCCCCAACTTCCACCCCACCTAACCTCTAAACTCCCTGGGCCTTCAGTCTCTTGAGTGTTAGGTCCATCATCTCTGAATGAACACAGACCCAGAAGTCCTCTACTGTATTGTTTTGGGGGGGGCTCATATCAGCTGGTGTATGCTGTCTGCTTGATAGTTCAGTGTTTGAAAGATCTCAGGGGTCTAGATTAATTGAGACTGCTGTTCCTCCTGGAGGATTGCCCTTCTCCTCAGGTTCTTTCTCTCAGTAACATTGATGCTCACATTTAAGCTCTATTTTCAAGTTTAAAAATATATGACACTGTTAAATCCTAAGTTCCAGAAAAATGTTTGTAAAAAGATTTCATAAGTTATTAATGTTCTTTATAACAAAACAAAAGCAAACAACAGCAAAATGAACAAATTGCTTTTGACTGAGCTTCCAAGCCATTTGTAAAAGTTTTAATTCCAATGAGATATTTTTTAGATATGTTGGCTCATGAAAGTATATACTATAGATGAAGTCTGGGGTTTGGGGTCTTTATGATAGGATTTATATCCTAAGAAGAGATGAATGAAACTCAGCTATCTTTCTCTTTTCCTCCAATGTGGAATGAAGTCAGCTGGAATTTTTGAGCATCAAGAACTGGGGAATACTGTAGGTGGAACAACAATATGAACTAACCAGTACCCCCTGAGCTTGTGTCTCTAGTTGCATATGTAGCAGAAGATGGCCTAATCGACCATCACTGGGAAGAGAGGCCCCTTGGTCTTGCAAACTTTATATGGCCCAGCACAAGGGAAGGTCTGGGCCAAGTAGTGGGAGTGGGTGAGTAGGGAGCAGGGGTGGGGGGTATAGGGAACTTTTGGGATAGCATTTGAAATGTAAATAAAGAAAATAATAATAATAATAATAATAATAATAATAATAATAATAATAAGAAAACTCTTGGATTGAGGATAAAAAAAAAGAACTGGGGAATAAAGTCTTATTTTTAAAATCATTTTGTTTATGACAGTTACCAAATATACACAAAGAGAAATGGATAAAAATGAATTGTTCTTTTTAATTAACATTATAGATGTTAGGAAACAATATGTCATTGTCTTAAAAATCTTTGCTGTAAATATGTCACCATAGTGACATTTGATAATAGTTATGTTCTTAGAAATGTAAAATCCACCTTTAAGAACTTCGCCCAAAATTAACTCTTAGCAATTTTCTAAAAAGGATGTATTCATATGTACAGTTCTTATTTTCTCTGCTTTTAATCTTCAATAATTCAACTACTCCAAACTTTTTGTTATGTTGGAGATTAATAGAACATCTCTTATTATAAGAGGTCTATGTATACCTTTGACTGTGATTCTTTGAGTATTTCATTTATCATCCTTGAATTCCAACTAGGATGCAATTCATTCATGAATATCAGCAAGAACATCAGCTCTGACTCATATTTGTTGAAATGCTTACTGACTGAGGCATATCATGGCCTCTGAACATCATTCTATGTATTTGTTTTTCTGCCTAGAATGCAAAGTTCTGACTCCCTTTTATCCAGATCACTTCTTAGAGTTACCTTGAAAGATTAGATAACATCCTTGGGTAAAAACCAGTTGTTTGTGCTTACTACACTTACAGTCAACTCTCTGTTCTGTAAGTTTAGTGTCTCTGTTCTGCAACTAGCTCACTGTGTGAACAAATTATCTTTCATGGGCCTTCTGTAGCCTCCATGATACTTTGGTAACATAGAGAAGCAGTGCATGTAAGTATGAAGCGTTTGTTTCAACTTTCAGCTATAAAGTCCCTTGTTTCCCAGGTGGGGTGGGGGGATGAACTCTTATTTATTTTGATTCACCCTTTACTCAAATAGGATCTTGATTAATCAGTCTAAAGTTTTTCCCCAAGGTACTGAAAATGATAGCTCTGAGAGTTACTCTCATGACCCACTAGGCAACCTTGATTCTCTAAATCTCAAGTAACTATAGTGAGAAATTTGTTAGCATCATCCTGTCCACAAGTAACATGTGACTGCTTCTGTAATCTTTGTGCACATGTGAAGAAGGCTGGTTTAAAGCAAATATTTACTTATTTTAATAAGCTATACTCTATGTAGGGCAAATATTTCCAAATAAATCTTACCTAAAGTTATGGGATGTTTTTCCATAGGAAGAGTTCTTACAAAACATTCTCAAAGCCTGAATTTTGTTTCCTCAGTCATACATAAACCTCCGTACATGCTGTTGTCCAAAACAAGCAAATGAACAAAAAATAAATAAATAAACAAAAGTGGCAATCATGTTTGATTAGGAGAAACAAGTGTTGAAGAACAAGAAAGAATGAAAAAGTAAAAGCATTAATTGCTAATGTTAGGCACTTGTTCATGAATGTTCTAAATGAATGGTGTATAATAACCATCAAAACAATACAATGAAATGCCATAGCATCTTTGCACGTATTATTTGATGCATTTACCTTAAATATGAAGAAAGTAATATTATTAGAGCTTAAATAACTTCTCCAGACACATGAACTGACAAGATTTGAACACAAACCAAACTTAGTGTGACCACTTAATTAAAATAGCAGCAAAAGTAAATCTCTTTTATGCCCTAATTGGAGCATGGAAGTTGAAGAGAACAACCTGTTCCCAAGCTAAGCTTCCCTTTTTTTTTTTTTTTTTTTTTTTTTTGCCTGCCTTCCAAGCATTAGCGAATGAAATCTGAGCCTTTAGCTATCATTACCAGAGTTACAAATGCACACAGACATAACCTCTATATCAAGAAGTGAGATTTTTTTTTTTTTTAGCTGAATAAGCCATTAACTGGATTGCTAGTTAATATTCTTTGGTCACACAGTATTATTAACTCCTCCAACAATTAAGACTACATCAGTTGTGTATAAAAGCCTGAATATTTTGAATATATTTTGTTTCTCACTGTGTGAAAATAACATTAGGAGGAAAATTCAAGCTGTATATGCAATAACCACAAGTAATTAGGCAACCAAATTAATGTGGTACAATGCCAACCACTAAACCATAGAGTGATGTTGGGAACATTTGCAGCCAATCTAAACAGCTAATCAGATGAGATCATAGATTCCCCGGAAAGTAAGGCTGGCCATTCTAGGCTGATTCCCAAAAAGTTTCCATGTGAAAATTGTAGGAAAGCACTTTGATTTTCCCCCAGGGATTGGGTTCAGTCTCCAGCTATTTCAATTTAGATTCACTTGATGACTTTGTAAGACAAGGCTGATGCTCATCTAAAGCTATTCAGATATCATTTAATATCTTAGATTTGGGCTTTCCTATTCATTAAACTCTGTACTATAAAATACCAAATATAATTGTCATTGAATATTAGCCCAGGCTTTAGACGTACTACTGAGTAAGTAAAAATACAAAATTAAAAAGATGAATACAAGATGCATAATCCAAACTAAAGAACAGAGAAATAATGATAATGAGCAAAAGAACAAGCATACATTGGGGAGGAGTTTGAGCCTCCAATTGTGAAAAGAGAAGTGAACAGATTGCAACTCACTCATGCATTCTCACGAAGCTGTGGAAGATAATCCTGAATGCTTAGTCAGGCCAGAATTGGAAGATCTGAGTTCCTATGGGAACAGAAGTTCATTGTCATAAAAGCACACATTCTAGGCATGGTTTCAGCATCAACTTTTGTCTTCCTATTCAGAATATTATCTGTGCTCTTAGTCTTAATTATTGCACCCCAGAGAGCTATGAACATCAAGCCTGCCTCCATAGCTCCTATTTCTTCCTGTCTTCTCAATTCAGATGTTATTTGTTCTCTTAGTCATTTTTTTCTTTCTTACAGTGTATGACACTGTTTCCTTTCCCACCACATTCCTTCAGATAGCCAGTTTTGTGGACATATGTCTAATACAAAAATTGCAAAAATTCCACAGATTATTTTGTCACTGGTGTTAGTATGATGTTTTACTGCCTTATCATAAAATCTCTGCTGCATTCACCCCTTGTTCTTAGTCCCTAAAGAACAATAAACAAGTCATCACAGTCCAGTAACCAAAGACAAATGAACTGTCTTAAAATTCAAGTTCTTTCAGTTGTTTTTGTAGGGATGCTCAGATACCATGCCTCTCCATTGCTAGCTGTTGTTAATTATTTATCTTATCTAGTTATTAATACAGGTTCAATACACTATATTGTAGGTTTTTTAAAGTTACTAAATATTCCTCTATTGTCTTATGCTTGGAATGGCTCATTAACTAGGAGATGAAAGAATAAGTACCTACTTTGTGCAATAATGTTTCTCAAGATGTTATCTGTATATGACCTGTATCAGAATCATTCACATAGTTATGAAAAGTGAGGATTACTCATTGAAAGAAGAAATATAAAAACTAGCACATTCATAAAACAGAGATATATTCAACATTAAAATTAAGCAACTGATACCTAATTAAGCAATTAAGGTATAATAAAATTAATTCACAAATTCTGTGCTAAGTGAAAGTTTTATGGAAAGCTATGCCCATATTCTGTGATACACTTATGAAAATTCCTTGTGTAGGTAAAAATAATCATTGAGTTGGATGCTGTATGGTGGGACATGTGGTTTTCTTGAGTATGTTTGATATTTTCATACATAGGAGCAAGAGCCATTAAATGAAATATGCAAAACCTTAACATTTCACTGTATGTACACATACAATATTTCTAACTGTGTAAAAAGATGATTCTTATACACTACTACTCAAGCATTATCATTTATCAAAATATGTGTACTTTAGAAGAATTTTAGATATTCAGGAAAGGTTCCAGAGACATAACACAGAATATCTAATCTTATATTTTTGTCAGCATCTTATATTCCCATATCACTTTTGAAACAGCTAAATAAAGAGTATTAGCACTTTATGATTAGTTAAGCATGACATAAGATTTGGAATTATGTGCTTTCCTCCTGTTGTTTTTTTTAATGATTCAGGATCATACCCTGAACGCTTTATTACCTTTAGTCATCTGTCTCTTCCAAAGTCTCTGAGATGTGATGATGTCTCAGAATTTCCCTGGTTTTAAACTTCATAGTTTTGAAGGTATTTGTAAAATATTGTTCCTTGCGGATTTGTTGGATATTTTGCTCAGGATGTGAATGAGGTTAATATATGTGGGGAGTAAGACCACTGTGAGAGACTGCCTTTGTTATTACTGCAGCAATGTGATTAGCAACAAAACTATGGTGGTCATCCCAGTCACCAGAATGAAGAATTTCTGCATTTCAAACAGGACTCTATGTGGTATTATAGCATTGATTTTCTCTCATTTTTATTTTTATTCTTCTCTCAGTTTTCCCCTCCCTCCTCTTCCCCCATTCCCTTCTCCCCATACACTTTCCCTCTCCCCCAGATCCATTCCATCCCCTTTCCCTTCAGAAAAGGGAAGGTCTCCTAGTGATATCCACCAAAAAATGGCATATCAAGTTACAATTCCCTCATATTAAGACTAGATAAGGCAACCCAGTATAAGAAAAAGGGTCTGAAATGTAGGCAAAAGTGTTGGAGACAGATCCTGCTCACACTGATAGAAGTCCCACAAGAAAACCAAGCTACACAACCATAATATATATGCAGAGGACCTAGGTCAGAACCTTGTGGGCTCTCAGATTGTTAGTTCAGTCTCTGAAAGGTCCTATGACCCAGTTGAGATTATTCTGTGAGTTTTCCTGGGGTGGTCTTGACTACTTTGGCTCTTACAATGCGTTCCCCAACCTATTGCCACAGGATTCACCAAGCTCTGCCTAATATTTGTCTATGAGTCTCTGCATCTGCTTTCATCAGTTGGTGGATGAATCATCTCTGATGATGATTTTGAGTATAGCCCCTGAGTACGAATATAGCAGAGTATCATTAGGAGTAATTTCATCATTTCCTTGACTTTTTTTTTGCCCTTCATAATTGGTTCTGTCCTACATCTCTGGGCTATTCAGCCCCTGGTTCCTGGTTTAGGAAGAGATAGGGATTTACTTTTGAGAGTCTTTAATCAGTTAAAGAAGGCATATCAATGGGAAAATTACAGAAATTATTTAACATAGAATAAAATTATAATTCTTAATATGCAAAAATGCAAACCTAGGGCTAGACAGTTTTCACTCAGAGTTCTATCTGACTTTCAAAGGAGATCTAATACCAATACTCATCAAACTATTCCATAAAATAGAAACAGAAGGAACATTGCCAAATGTGTTTTATTAGACCACAGTCACCCTGATTCCAAACCATACAGAGTCAACAAAGAAAGAAAGTTGCAGACTAAATTCCCTCGTAAAGAATGATGCAAAAATACTCAATAAAATACTCACAAACCAGACTGGGGAGATGGATCAGTGGTCAACAGCACTGATTGCTCTTCCTAATGTCCTGAATTCAAATCCCAGCAATCACATGGTGCTCGTAATCATCTGTAATGAGTTCTGACACACCCTTCTGGTGTGTCTGAAGACAGCTACAGTGTACTTACATATAATAATACATAAATCTTAAAAAGAAATAATCACAAACCGAATTCAAGAACATGTCAAAAACATCATCCACCATGATCAAGTAGGCTTCTTTCCAGAGTTGTAGGGATGGTTCAACAAACAAAAATCTGTCAATAATGATCCACTATAAAAAGAAACTGAAAGAAAAAAAAAATGATCATCTCATTAGATGCTGAAAAACTCCTTTGACAAAAATCCAACACCTTTTCATAAGTCTTGGACAGATCAGTGATACAAGGCACATGCCTAAACATAATAAGGCAATATACAGTAAGCTAATAGCCAAGGTCAAATTAAATAGACAGAAATTCAAAGCAATTCCATTAAAATCAGGAACAAAACAAGGCTGTCTTCTCTTTCCATATCTATTCAATATTGTACTAGAAGCTCTATTTAGACCATTAATTTTCAAAAGGTCATGTAAAATTGTAGCATTTCATAAAATATTAAATAGGTTCATATAGTGATTCATAACAGATTGAAGCTTACAATTACTACTCTCCAAAGAAATATTTGTCTTGTGTCTTCACAGGGATAGGCATATCCCTTATCTCTTGCTATTTTTCCCCATTGAATGATCACTTTTTCTGTTCTAAGACCCCCTAGCTCTTCTAAATGTCATCTGTTTACATGCTTTTCATCTAGTATTCTCCTTTTCTTAACCATTTACAACCCTCTGGATCACTCCTGAGAATTCTATGGAGATTTTATTCTTGAGCTATCTCCTCTTTATAACTATTTGTCTAATCATTTTCAATGACTTTAATAACTAATAAGTGTTTTCCTCCCTATTTATGGAATTTCTTTTTTTTTTTTTTTGGTTTTACGAGACAGGGTTTCTCTGTATAGCCCTGGCTATCCTGGAACTCACTTGGTAGACCAGGCTGGCCTCGAACTCAGAAATCCGCCTGCCTCTGCCTCCCGAGTGCTGGGATTAAAGGCCTGCGCCACCAGGCCCGGCTTTTATGGAATTTCTATTTTAACAAAACAACCAAAGGCTGGAGAGATGGCTCACATGTTAAGAGCACTTATTGCAGAGGATGCATATTCAGTTTCTAGGACCCTCGTGGTGCTTCAAAATGGTCTGAAACTGCAATTTAAGGGGATTTGTTGCCCTCTTCTAGCTTCTGTGCACATCAGTCATATACATGATACACATACATGCATGCAGGCAAATCTCATAGGCATAACAATTGAAATAAATAAGTATTAAAAGCCAGCAAACAAAAATAAAAACCTCATAACACTTCTAACATTTGTCTTTGGCAGGGTCTGTAACCTTAGTGCTTCAAGCCTTCACCTTTCTATTTATCTTTCCTTAAATTCTATAATCTGATTTAAGTTTACCATGGCCATCATATAATGACCATTTAAATTTAACATGGCCAAAACCCTATTTAGAAATAACTGTTTTTATATCTTACTTCTGAAATATCACAGCTGACCACAGGTTATAACAAAATGTATATATGTCATAAATCCTAACACTAATTTTGAAGCCTCACTCATTAAGTGACATTCTGTTGCCCTCTGGTCACCTGTTCATGTTCACTTACATAACACCTTGTTACATAAGTTATGTAACACCTTGTTACATAAGTTATGTAACACCTTGTTACATAAGTAACACTAATTGAGAAAATGCCTTACAGCTGGATCTCATGGAGGCATTTCCCCAACTGAAGCTCCTTTCTCTGTGGTAACTCCAGCTGTGTCCAGTTGACACAAAACTAACCAGTACAAGTACTATGTCCAATTTTCTGAGGGGCCACCAAACTGATTTCCAGAGTGGTTGTACCAACTTCCAATCCCACCAGCAATGGAGGAGTGTTCTTCTTTCTCCACATTCTTGCCAGCATCTGCTGTCACCTGAATTTTTGATCTTAGCCATTCCGACTGGTATGTGGTGGAATCTCAGGGTTGTTTTGATTTGCATTTCTCTGATGATTAAGGATGTTGAACATTTTTTCAGGTGCTTCTCAGTCATTCGGTATTCCTCAGCTGAAAATTCTTTGTTTAGCTCTGTACCTCATTTTTTCCTTTTTTAAAAATTAGATATTTTCTTCATTTACATTTCAAATGCTATCCCCACCCTATACCTTCCCCCGCCCTGCTCCCCAACCCACCCACTCCTGCTTCCTGGCCCTGGCATTCCCTTGTACTGGGGCATATGATCTTCTCAATACCAAGGGCCTCTCCTTCCACTGTAAGGCATTTTTCTCAATTAGTGATCAAGGGGGGAGGTCCTCTTGTGGGTGGTGCCATCTCTGGGCTGGTAGTCTTGGGTTCTATAAGAGAGCAGGCTGAGCAAGC
>NC_034596.1:113056584-113084798 GCF_900095145.1 Mus pahari | reverse complement strand
ACTTCTTCAGTGATGAACAGCAATGTGGAAGTGTAAGCCAAATAAACCCTTTCCTCCCCAACTTGTTTCTTGGTCATGATATTGTGCAGGAATAGAAACCCTGACTAAGACAGTACTACCGGATGACCCAGCAATACCTCTCCTGGGCATATACCCAGAAGATGTTCCAACTTGTAATAAGGAAACATGTTCCACTATGTTTATAGCAGCCTTATTTATAATAGTCAGAAGCTGTTAAGAACCCAGATGTCTCTCAACAGAGGAATGGATACAGAAAATGTAGTACATTTATACAATGGAGTACTACACAGCTATTAAAAACAATGAATTTATGAAATTCATAGGCAAATGGATGCCATTGTCTGGCAAATATTGTAGTGGATGCTATACTGGCTAGTTTTGTGTCAACTTGACACAGGCTGGAGTTATCACAGAGAAAGGAGCTTCAGTTGGGGAAAAGCCTCCATGAGATCCAGCTGTAAGGCATTTTCTCAATTAGTGATGAATGGGGGAGGTAGTGCCATCTCTGGGCTGGTAGTCTTATAAGAGAGCAGGCTGAGCAAGCCAGGAGAAGCAAGCCAGTAAAGAACTTCCCTCCATGGCCTCTGCATCAGCTCCTGCTTCTTGACCTGCTTGAGTTCCAGTCCTGACTTCCTTTGGTGATGAACAGTGATATGGAAATGTAAGCTGAATAAACCCTTTCCTCCCCAACTGCTTCTTGGTCATGATGTTTGTGCAGGAATAGAAGCCCTGACTAAGAGAGATGCTCTCAGTCATCTATTGCATGGCGCACAGGGTCCCCAATGAAGAAGCTAGAGAAAGTACCCAAGGAGCTGAAGGGGTGTTTTGCAGCCCTATAGGAGGAACAACAATATGAACTAACCAGTACCCCCAGAGCTCCCTGTGACTAAATCACCAATCAAAGAAAACAAATGGTTGGATTTTTATCTCTAGCTGCATAGGTAACAGAGTATGGCCTAGTAGGCCAATCAATGGTAGGAGAGGCCCTTGGTCTTGAAAAGATTCTATGACCCAGTATAGGGGAATGCCAGAGCCAGGAAGTGGCAGTCAGTGGGTTGGGGAGCAGGGCTAGGTGGGAGGGGATAGGGGAATTTCTGGAGAGGAAATTAGGAAAAGGGATTGCATTTGAAATGTAAATGAAGAAAATATCTAATAAAATACATTAAAATATATAAAACACCTTCTTTAGAGCTGAGGAAGTATCTCAATTGGTAGAGTGTTTACCTAACATGTATGAAGCCTTCTGCCTTATTCAATGTTCAGCACTATATAAAACAGGCATGGTGGTACATTTTTGTAATCTCAGCACTATGGAAATAGAGACAAGAGGATTCAAAGCTCAATGTTCCTATTTATTACATAGTGAGTTCTAAGCCATCCTGGAGTACCTGAGAACCTTTCTCAAAAATGAAAATTAAATTATTCATTATTACATTTCAAATTACATACTCACACATGTTTAAAGAAGTCTTTGGGGGAATTGTGTAAGTTTAATGCCTTAATGGGATAAATATTTATTTTACAAATGTTTTCTTAAGTTTTATCTTAGACGCCTAATGTCTGGAAAAAATTTCTCTAAAATTCCATAATAATGAGATAAATATAAGAGTATCTTGGTTATGTCTTTAAATTGACAAGACCATAAAAATTAGTTGTTGATTTTTTCACTTTCAAAACTTCCCACCAACTATATAGATGGTTTACTTGGTAAAGCGCTTGCTCTGAATCCTTTGTAACTCATTAGTTCTCCAGTATAGATCATTTCAAAAAAGCTCAATATTGTCCTCTACATCTATGACCATAGCATGGGGGATATGAGGACTGAGACACAGATCTAAAAGCAGGTGCATCCCCTAAGCTCCATGAAAAACCTGGCTGGCTATCCAGCCAGGTAGTCTTCACAATTGGTGAGTACCAGGTACAGGGAGAAACCCAGTCTCAGAAGATAAGATGCAAAGAGGTGAGTGACAGATAACATGGATCTCTGGCCACAACATGCATGTGCACACATGTGAATAAGTAGCCACATACACATAGGTGTATATGCTCATGAAGCCTTCCACCTCTATGTTACAATGTTAATTGTCTTTATCTTTTGTAGGCCTTGTGAAAGCAAACAAACTATCTGTGAGTTCATGAGGTCAGCAATATCAAGACTTGATTGTGATATAAGATTTTACATCCTGTTTATGTCTTCCTCTAAGCTTATTTGATAGCACAACAGAAAAAAACTTTAGATCTTATAATCCTCTCTGTCACCAGACACATGCCAACCATTTTTTCTTTTTCATTGAGAATACTTACTCTTTGAGAACAATATATTTATTTACAATATAATGTATAACAGCCATATTCACTGGAAATGGTGAGATTCATGAAGCCAGCACAGTGGCTTGACACAGTTCCAACATAACTGAGCCAATTTCTGTCCTACCTTTTGGATTTTAGCCTCTGAGTGTTACATTCTTGGGGACTTTCTGCATTATGATTAATTTTATGTCTTTTCCTGAGAAAATAATGTCTGAGTCTTTTTAGGAAAATCCTAAAATTAACTTTTTCTGGCCACTATTTGGAAGTCTTCCTCAAGTCCTGGAGATCATTAAGTGCAGATAAGCACATAACTAGATGAGGCCATTACTCCAGGAATCTTCTTGGGGTATCTGCCTCTGAGCTAACTCAGAGTTAGCAGGGTAAACTGCAGAGACAACTGACAAACCCTGACTAGCCAGAAGAGAGGGTTACTGATTCAAGGCTTTCTATCATGCACTTAGAACTCTCTAAATTAAAGATTAAAGGTAGGGGGTTGTACAGAGTACAAACATAGAGGAATAAAACTCAATAAATAAGATAGATTGACTAAAATAAACATTCCTACTTTATAGCATAGATGATGAGAAATATAATAAAAGTAATTGGATATTAGTATTTGCTATTCATAAAAGACCAGTTCAGATATTTTTTCTTTGGAGGACAAACTGCAAATATTGACAGCCAGAAAGCAGGGTGTCATATATTAAATGTGTTTGCTTTAGAGGAAACATTCTTTAAATTCTTTAAATTGTAGTTATAGGGCTAATAACAAAAATAAAATGTTACGTTTGTATTTTCTAATTGTGACTGAACTTGTAACTCTGGAGATGTAATGAAAAGAAATCAAACATATAATCTGTATTTCTTGGATAATCATCAGACTCTCTTTGTTCTGTGAAACCTGCATAACTAAAGAAGCATCTTGTAGTAAGTGTTTTGGTTTCTTCAATAAACCCAGTTATGTGAATATGCTTTTGTTTTTATCCCAGGTGGGGAATAAGAGGCTGTTCCATAGCAGGTGATCATGATTTACTGGTATTAGCAAGGGTGTGAAGTTTACCTTCTGCAGATAGTTTACCTTTAGAATTCTTGGGACTTTGGAGAGGGGTAAATGCCAGAGCCCAGAGTGGGACAGGAGGCAATCTGAACAAGATAGTGGTTGCTGCTCCTGGTTGCTGTTGGTGCCATTAGACAAGAAGAAGTTGGGGATATCCAGACAACACATATTGGATTGGCCCAAGAAATTGGGTGTCCCTAATCAGCAGAAATGAGTCTGTTTTGTTGGCTAAAATAGGACTATGCCCCCTTTCTCCTCTAACTTTTCTCTCCTCCTACCTCTTGTTGGGGGTTTGGAAAGGATGTGGAGATTTAAAAACAAAAAAACAAAACAACAAAACCAATAAAGTAGCCTAAAAAATACATGCCAACAGCATCTGGTTGCTTGTCTGAGCTGCAAGATTCCCCTGAACACCATGGCCTGACTCCTTCCTCCTCCCCTCTCTTACTCCTTATTGCCTTTGGGGCCTGCCCTTTCAGCGATGATCCTCCCCTGGGAAAGTGCCCCTCCCCCAAATAATTTGTGTCAGGAAATAAATATGTGAGAGATGTGTGAATATATTTTCTTCTTTAGTTTGAAGTTTACAAATGGCTTTAGACTTCTGTTGGTTTGAGCTTGGAGACTAGAAAACAATAGAATTTTAAATAAGCAACTAAGTTTTAAGCATTCTCTTCGATCTTTTTTGTGCCTGATTTACTCATCAGATATACTTGTTTTTAAAATCCACAAGATATCACTTTGAGAATTTCCAGCTTCTTCTATTTGACCTTGGGGAGAGATTGATCTTGAAACTGTACAATGAAACCAAATTTTCTATTTAGTATTCTCCAGTCACCATGAAAGCAAAATAACTTATAAATATATCATGTTTTAAAGACAATATTTGTATTGATCTTCCTGGGTTGTGTTTTTGAAACTGAAACAAATGCCTGAATTTCATGGTTTATTATAGTGTTTCATCTTGGCAGCTATTAAAGGGTTCTCTGTTGCTAAAACATGTTTTTTCTTCCTAATTTGTTATTCTCATAACTTTATGACATATCATATCACAGACAGAAGAAATATTTCATAATTTTTGTATCCTAAAACATTTTAAATGCTTTTCATTTAGACTCTTGAGAGGTGAGCCACATGGCTGCATCTGCAAATGGAGATATTAAAATGAACATTTAAACTCTTCTTTTGAATAAAGGAAAAAAATCAGTGTTTTAAAACCCAAAAAGCCACATCTATATCTCTTGTGAGCAATGAGAGAAGTTAAGGATTAAAGTTAATATTATAAGGCACTGAGAGGAAACTGTTTTTCTTCTCATTATATACTTAAGACTGTAGATTTCTTCAAACAGAAAACAATGTTATTTAAAGTACTACTAAATGATAAATTAGGATGTTGTTGATCATCTAAGGTATAGTACATAGCAAGCAATATATGTATCTTGTTGATAAAATTAAATTAAATTAAGGATATTTAATGAGTGGCTTATCTAAGATTAATTATCTATGTAGATTATATGGTTTCATACAGCTTCTTACAAAGGAAAGTAGAGGAGCAGCTTTTACCCCAGAGGAAGGGGATAGAGTTTGAGTTAGTGGTCATAAAAAGATTTACATGAAGAAAGAATAAATTACATACACACACAAATACACATACAGAGAGAGAGAGAGGGGGGGGGGAGAGAGAGAGAGAGCATAGTTTTTTCTTGTAAGGTTTCCAGAAGAATGATAGTTTTGATAACATCTCAGTCTGAGACCAAGAAAACTTGTTTCAAAATTATGGGTTCTAGAACGACGAACAAATCAATTTCTGTGGTTTTACAATGCCATTTTTTTTGTAGTTGTAAAAAATAGCCATATACAAATAATGCATCATTTCCTTACTTACCTGACAAAGAAACTGAATTCGTGAAGGTGGCATTACTCACTGCTATAGTTTATACCTACAAAGTCCCTGAAGGCTTTATAACAGAAACAAGCAAAAACACCCAAGAGAAGTATACTGTAGGTAATAGTCAGGACTAAAATAATTAGAAACAAAGAGAATGATACAAAGAGTCAACAAACCAATAATTGGTTTTTTGAAAAAAATCAACAAGAGAGATAAACTCTTTGCCAAACTAAAGTGCACAGAGATCGTATCCAAATTAACAAAATCACAAATGAGAAGGGAGACATAACAACAGAAATTGAGGAAATTAAAAAAAAAAATCATCAAATCTTACTACAAAAGATTACTCAAGAAAACTGTAAAATATAGGTAAAAAATCAATTATTTTTCTAGACAGGTACCATGTACCAAAGTTAAATCAGGATCAGGTAAACTATCTTAACAGCCTCATAACTCCTAAGGAAATAGAAGTAGTCGTTAAGAACCTCCTAACTAAAATAAGTCCAGGTCCAGATAGTTTTAGTGCAGAATTCTACTAGACCTTCAAAGAAGATACCAATATTCCTCAAACTATTTCACAAAATAGAAACAGAAGGAAAATTAACTGTAGATTTTCATTTGCTTATTGGGTAGAATAATTCTCCATGTAAAGTTCATCTTCTCTCTTAAAGACAAGCTTGAGGGCTCAAATATCAGAAATTAGAAGTGAGAAGGAGAAGGGAATAGGAGTGAGAGAGGAAAGAAAGGAGGAAAGGAAGAAAGGAAAGATTATATGAAAAAAATGAATGGATCATATTGTATGACCATTTCACAAATTACAAGTAAAAAGCATGGTAATAAACAGGTACAACAACGTTTGAGGTCTTAGGGTCAGAGGGTGACATGACATAATCTGTGTTGTAAAATTTTCACTATGTCTGCAATTGGGGTGACATTAAAACAAAGAGAACAAAAGCAAGAAGATCGATTAGAGGGCATGGAGATGAATTGATTAGTCCCTCCTAACTCTGGAAGCCCTACCTGGTTATAGGAGGTGGTCACTTCAGTATTTGTATCCCTTTCTGGTAGGAATCTAAACTAGGGTCACCCCCATTAGACAAGAGCAATAATAACATGCACAGGATTGGAAGAATGTATATAAAAGATAAGCAAACAGAGTACATGAAAGAATTGATGAAGGAGGGTGACAAAATCACAGATGACTTGGGTGTTTGTCTTTTGCAAGAGATGGGAAATATGGAAAGAGTTGACAGAGGACTGGGAAATAGCTGTTTTCATAAAGTTTACTATAAAGTCACTATATACTTTGGGAAAATCTCAAGTCCCATATATTAGATAAAGATCAGGATTTTATTAATAAATGTAGATTTAAAGTCATGTCACAAAGATATCACTTCAGATCACAAGGAAATGGTGGATACATACAAGAAATGTGTATACATCCATAAAAGAAAAATTAGATAGGGAGTAAAAAATATCCTGAGAAGAAACTTTGTAGGGAGTCTATGGGAGTGACACTAGTTTAGGTTCCTTCCAGAAATGGATACAGATACTGAAGTGGCCACCTCCTATACCCAGGCAAGACTTCCAAAGTTAGGAGGGAGTAGTTAATCCATCTCCAAAACCTTCAACCCAAAATTTGTCTTGCCTGCAAGATGTGTGGGGATAAAGGTGGAGCAGAGATTGCGGGAACAGCCATCCAATGACTGCTTACCTTGAGACACATCATATGTAAGAGATCCACCCCCTGACACTATTAATAATACTCTGTTACACTTGCAGAGAGGAACTCTCTCTCCTTCATAACTGTCTCCTGAGAGGCTTCATTCAGCAGCAGATGAAGACAGATGCAGAGACCCACAGCCAGACATCAGGTAGAGCCCAGTTAGTCCTGTGGAAATGTGGGGATATAATGGAGCAGTTTGGAGGGGTCAAGAATACCATGAGAAAACCTACCGAGTCAACTAATCTGGGCCCATGGGGGCTCACAGAGACTGAACCACAAACCAACACCATGCAGGGGCTTGAACTAGGCCCCCTGCATATATGTCACAGATGTGCAGCTTGGTCTTCATGTGGGTCCCCTAACAAGTGGAGTGGGGGCCGTCTAGGTCTCTCTTCTCTGCCATTGGAAACCCTCCCTGGTTGGGCATCAGTGGGAAAGGATATGCTTGAACCTACTGGGACTGGATGTCCCAGGATGTAGTGGTACCCAGAGGGAGCTCTCTTTCTTTGGGGAGAGGGGGGTGGGCAGTTAGGGAAGACATTTATGGGGATGGGACAAGAAGGAGAGGAGAGAGGGAGCCTGTGGTCAGGATATAAGGTGAATTTTTTTTTTTTTTAAAGAGAGAGACTAAAGAAAACTTTGTAGAGGACCAGCTGCTATTAAGGGATGTATAGGAAAGGGAGCCTTGCATGTTGCTGGTATGTATGTAGACTCGTTCAGCCAGAATGGAAATCACTGTGGAAGTTCGTTTAGCAACTCAATATAGATCTACCATATGACCACATCATTCTGGTAGCCTTACAGAGTCTGGCAGCAGAAAATTTCTTAAATGAAGAGAGTAGCAATGTGAGTCAAATGTTGTTGGTCAAGAAAGGTCAAAACAAACTCATTATCCACTAGAGAAATGCAAATTAAGGCTACATTGAGAGGCCCAAGGGGTAGGTCAGCAGTTAAGAACACTGGCTGCTCTTGCAAAGGATCCAAGTTCAAATCCTAGAACCCACATGGGAGTTCACAGTCATCTATAACTCTAGTTCCAGGGGATCAAACACCCTCTTCAGGACTCAGCAGGCATTGTGTTTATGTGATATACCGACATATATACAAGAAAAACTTGCACATATGTATAGGTAATAAATATATAGTAAATATATGTAATAAATATGTAATAAATCCTTAAAAATAAATAATAACATAGAAACCATGAAAAAAGCTTAAAATAAAGGTATATTAATATTCCATCTCATCCTAGTAGACTAGCAGTCATTAACCAAACAAATGAGAGGAGGATAGAGAGATGGCTCAGTGGTTAAGAGCACTGACTGCTCTTCCAGGGGACCCAAGTTTGATTCCCAGTACCCACAATTACAGTGGATTTGACACCTCTGATGTGCACAGACACCTGCACTCATGTGCATATACACACAGACAAACAGACCTACTACATCATTACATATAATAAAAATAAATCTTAAAAAAAAAACCCAACAACAGTAAATGTTGGCAAGAGTGCATAGAAAAGGGAGCCTTGCATATTACTGGTGTGTATGTAAACTAGTTTAGCTACTATGGGACTCAGTTTGGAAGTTCCTCTAAAAACTCAACACAGATCTACCATATGACCCAGTCATTCCAGTCCTAGTTATTTGTTCAAAGGATTTCTAGACTACATGACACAAAGATATTGTCACATCAGTGTTTATTGTAGTAATGTTCACAACAAGCTAAGTTATGGAATCATCCTAGGTATCTGTGAACAGAGAAAAGAATGAATAAAATGTGATACATGTATACAAAAGGAATTTTACTCAGCCATAAAAGTGAAATTATATCATTAGCAGGAAAAATGGATAACAATAAGAATTACTACATTAAATGAATTAAGCAGACTCAGAAAGACACATTTTCTACCATATGTAGATCCTAGATTTTAGTTAGATAGGTAAAATTGTGATGCATGGATACCATAGAAATAAAAGAGAAATTGTCTAGATATATAAAGAAATTATGAAAAAGGAGAAAGAGAAGGGAGAAGTGGGGGAAACATGGCTAAAGAATACAGTATAATGTATAATAAATATATAGGAATAAAAAAATAAGTACATTAAATACATAAGTGAAAAAAGGATGCAAGAGGTGGCAACTTGGACCTGCACTCTTTCTACATATTCTTCATGTACCAAATATATGATATCAGAGTCCCCACTGAACTTACATGTTATATAAAATATCATTTACAGTCTTTTATTTTTGATTTGTTGTCTAAACAATTAAGTCAAGCTAGATACTCCTGGTTCAGGGGAATTTTTTTTCTTTTTTTTCAACAGTATTCTTCATTTTTGTCTTTTTGGCTGTTTTCTGTATCAAGTATCTCATTGAATACATCTACATTCCAAATATTACCTTAGTCCTTGAATTTAACACATCCAAAAGATATCCCTTAGGAATTCAGTTGGTTTCAAGGCTGCCAACTTGCCAATATCAAAACTCACCTTTATCGTATAGGTAAAATCATGAATGATTCATGGTCTGTTTTTAGCAAAAAAAGAATCCTTATATTGTAGTCATTAAAAAAAAATCAAGTCAACAAATGTGTATAAAAATGAAAGGCAAAAATTATAATGTATGAACTGTAGTTTTAAGGAAACTACCAAAAGCTATCTGTATTTGTGTACATTTAAAATAATTATTAGACTTCCAGCATTAACAAGCTATATTGTGATTTAATTGAAGTCATCCATCACTGAAATGTATCTTATGGTGTATTTTATTATGTGTTTTTACTTTCATTTGCAAAAACTTATCATAAAATTTAAGTGATAGTTGAAAATGCTATTTCAGATGACTGATCTTGGCCAAGCAACAAGTTGCTATGGTTCTTAATTCTGGAAGCAGAATACTATGCTTTATCATGTACAATATGAAGAGAGTTGACCCATCCATCCTGCTGACACTTGGTACTTAGTTTCTCAAAATAATTACCATATAGCACCTTTTAATGTGAGTCTTGTGAGTCTTGAGGACTTTCTGCTTCAATTCTGACATAACAGGAAAACTACTCCCCCTATTTAGAATTACGAAGTGTACAAAAGCACTAATATCTTGAAATAGAAAGGCTTTAGTATAAATTCTCACCACCAAATCTGAAAATCTGAGTGTATTCAGAGAAATAGACATGGGGAAGAAACTAGGGAAGTAGAAGTGCAGAAATTCTTCTATGCTGATGAACTGAAGGAAGAGAGCAGTTTAGATGTGACCAACACCAAAAGGAAACCTCTCCCAAGGAAATGAGAAACACTGAGTTTGCCCCAAATGTTTATAGACTTTATGTCTCAGAATCTCACATTTCATGATAAAGAATTGTCTTAGTCAGGGTTTCTATTCCTGCACAAACATCATGACCAAGAAGCAAGTTGGGGAGGAAAGGGTTTATTCAGCTTACATTTCCACATTGTTGTTCATCACTGAAGGAAGTCAGGACTGGAACTCAAGCAGGTGAAGAAGCAGGTGCTGATGCAGAAGCCATGGAGGGATGTTCTTTACTGGCTTGCTTCCCCTGGCTTGCTCAGCCTGCTCTCTTATAGAACCCAAGACGATGGCACCACCCACAAGAGAACCTCCCCCCTTCATCACTAATTGAGAAAATGCCTTACAGCTAGATCTCATAGAGGCATTACAGCAACTGAAGCTCCTTTCTCTGTGATAACTTCAGCCTGTGTCAAGTTGACACAGAACGAACCAGTATAAGACCCGAGAAAGATTTCTTAAGGAGGGAAAAAGTTGTAATATTGAAAAAATTTTGAATAATACATTCCTGGAGCACAGGACTACTAAAAGATTGTGATTTAGCCATATGATAAATTTTTCTCTCTCCTCAAATATTATGACAAACAAACTGGTGTTAGGTTAATTCCTTGGATTATAAGTGAAGGAGATGCAAGTGTAGAAGCTTACTAAAGAAGCATATTCAGAGATGCCAGGCCTCAAAATGGCAAGAACGGTAATGATGAAGGAAAAATTTGAAGTCTTGATCCCTAATAAAATATTAAAATATTAAACACAGATCAATTTCTGTATGTGACAACATAATTTTTTACCACATACTTGGCATTTAACTTAAAATTAATAGCATTTTAAAAAACAGTAAAATAAGATTCAGATATGGCACAGATAATGTAATTTGGAGGCAAGAAGTTTAAAATACACATAATTAGTGCTTATATGAAAAAAAGCATACCTTACGCAATGACAGAAAACAAGGCTACATTTCCAGCACCCATATCAGGCATCTCACAATCAGCTATAACCACAGCTCCAGGAGATCTGTTCCCTCTGGCCTCTGAATAAATATGCTCTCATACAAACAGATACACACAGAAGAATAAACACATATACTCAAGAAAAAATAATAAAAACAAATCTTTTTTAAAGAATAAATCTATGTAATAGGAGGAAAGTTTGTCTTTCATGGGCTCCTTGATAAGGTCTACATGACTGAGAAAAGAATTAATGGCATAGAATATAAGTCAATATTAACTTCTTAAACTGAAATATAAAGAGAAAATACGATGAAATAAACACAATATAATATAGTATTAACAAATTTAATTAACACTAGTATTAATTAAAATGAGATGAAATTATTGTTTTGGTGAAATATAAAGTAGTACTAATATTTATAAATTAATTGGCAATACTCAATAAAGTACAAGTGTGGCACTAGATTATGGTAATTCTCCATCAAACATAGATATGTTACAAAGAATCTTTTGAGAAGATGATAGAGACATTTTGGATTTCATAGCTGTAGAAGGTGCTGCTGGTATTTAAGTGTAGAGGCTGAGTATGATGTCAAACATGATACGATGTATATGCTAACATCCAAACATGATATGATGTACATGCTAACATCCAAATTATGGTTTGCCCCCAATGGCAACAGCTTAATGCCCAGCATCCTGTATCACTCACCTCTGTAAAATCACAGTTATTAGGAGATTCATGCACAGGTGCTTTTAATATTTGTGTAAGATATGATTAACAAGCCACAAAATTCACCCATTTGAAATATACCATGTCATATTTTATTATATTTATGCATGTGCAACAAAAAAGTCCAATTTTAGATTAAAATATCTTTATTGCTTCCAAAGTGCTTAAAAGGGTTAGTCTTAGTGCTTTTAAAGTCTTTAGCCTTTTCCAGTTGCCTAGTTGAAGCAACAACTAACAACTATCAGTCTCTGTGAGTTTACTTGAACTTCACAACCATTTACAAAGCAGCACTTTACAATTAATGCTTAATATTTGATCATATTAACATAGCATATTTTACCTTACTAACTCATGGGTGTTTTGTTGTTTTATACCTTTGGGTTATTTGAGAATGCTGCTGTTCACATTCATTGAATAATGGTCTTTAGGTACACTGATTATTATAAAGCAGCAAACAGAAAGCATATTAATGTGTTGCAATATAGCACCAGAAAATGCACAAACTCATTACAGCTTTGATATCAATTGCAACATAGATGCAAGTAAATCAAAAGGAGAGGTTGATGTCTTCATCAAATTTGTTATGTAAGAGCACAATTTTACTTTCTAGTACATAAAATTTCCTCAAGACTAAGAAATTATTATAAATATACCACCCTGTTTGGAAATAAAAATTCTGTCCCATTATCCTGTGCAAATTGACGTATACAAATTTCATAGTCCCTGCTTACATCCTCAAGTCAACGTTCTTGAGTCATGAGTCTTCTCAAAAGTTATCATGAAATAATGAAAAAAAAAAACAGGAAATATAGCCTACTTGAATAAAAATTTATTGAAGTTCATTTCTTTCTTTTTTCTTTAATTAATTAATTAACTTATTTATTTATTCACTCTACATCCCAATATCTGGGCCCCTTCTCCTCCTAGTCCTCCCTCCTACAGTTCTTCCCCTCTTCTCCTCTGGAAGAGAAAGGTCACCCCTGGGTATCACCAGGCATATCCTCTCCCACTGGGGCCAAACAAGGCAGCCCAGTTAGGAGAAAAGGATCTATAGACAGGAAACAGATTCAGGGACAGCTCCCACTCCAGTTGTTGGGGAAACCATTAAGACTAAGATGCACATCTGCTACATGTGTACAGGGGGTCAAGGTTTAGCCCATGCTAGCTTTTTGGTTGGTGGTTCAATCTCTGGGAGTACCCAAAGGTCCAGGTTATTCAACTCTATTGGTCTTCCTGTGGAGTTCTTGTCCTCTTTGGTCCCTCAATCCTTCCCCCAACTTTTCTACAAGACTATCAGAGTTCCATTTAATGTTTGGCTGTGGGTCTCTGCATCTGTTCCCATCAGCTGTTGGGTGGAGTCTCTCAGAGGACAGTTATGCTAGGATACTGTCTGCAAGCATATGCTCGTTTGAAGATATATGTATGTGTATATAGATAGATAGATAGACAGATAGATAGATAGATTTAGATAGATAGATAGATAGATAGATAGATAGATATGTATTTATGACAGCTATATATAAAAGCTTTAGTCACAAAATTCTCATGTTAGGGAACTTTAATGGAATATATCATCACTTCAACCTTTAAGTAGCTGAGTTTTATCTTCTGCAATCAGATTTAGCAACTATACGCCTACTTTAAACTTCAGTATTAGGGCATTACCAGGCCAGGATATGCAGCAAAACTGTTGAAATGCTCAATGGATGTGTCCAAACTTTATTTCTAAAAGCAATATGTTGCTTTGTGCATTTAGTAATAACATTCCTAGATAAAATATAAATAAACTTATTATCAATGTATTTGTTCATCCAACAAATGGTTTCAAGTAAGTATTTTTCTCTGTCATTACTTTTATACGACTTTCAAAAATCATTAATTCAATTATATATCTTGCTTTCATGGTTACCTAATAATAATAATAATAATAATAATAATAATAATAAATTTGTTTTTAAAATAACTCACTTATTGTTTTAGGTATAAAATTATTTCTCTTCCATATAAAAAGTTCTGAATAGATAATAAAAGATAAAAACTAACAGATTTTTTTTAAAAAAAACCTTGATGTCTTCATTTCAATCAAACACATAGGAAAACCTACTGGGATGGTAGCATAAGGTCACCTCATATAATCTTCTTTCTGGAAATGAGATTCATATATTTAGGAACAACAAAAACAATGGACTGAGGAATCATTAAAGCAAACCTGTTGATAACAATTCTTTATCTGGATGTTTGCTCTTTTCAAAAGTTAATCTTATGCAATCAGTTGTTTTTTTTTTTTTTTTTTTTTTTTTTTTGCAAAGATTTCATACCTTGTTCAATTCTTAAAACTGTGTTTTGCTTTCACTTCTGGGTTAAACATTTGACTTTACAAGAAATATTTTAAATCATTGCCTAACTTAAACAAACAAATTTAAGAAACAGAAAGTAGTTAAAATATATTTATAATACAGAGCTAGGAAGATGACTCTATGAGCAAAACTGCTTGCTGCACAAGCATGTGGACCTGAATTCAAATCCCATGTACTCACATGTATGTAATAGCAGGAAACTTTTAAAGTAATTACCACAACTACAGGATAGAAAACCACCATATAAATATATTGCATGTATCTATATCAACAATTTGAAAGGGAAATTAAGAAAAAGGAATCCTTCTCACAATAACATTACCAAAATAGGAATATAACTAGAAGATGAAAGTTCTGAACTCAAGAAAGAATAGTTCTTTAATAAAATAGTCATAGAGGATGTAAATAAATGGAAAGTTATGCTGTGTTTATGTGCTAAAAGAATGAACAATATTAACAAGTCCATGTTGCTCATAGTAATCATTACTCAATGCAATCCCCACTAAAATTTGCATCGTAGTTATCTACAGAAAGAGAAAAAAAATCTTATATTTGTGTGGAATTTTGTGGTCATGTAGAGCTCTGTATATCAAAGACAGTGTTGAACATTAAAAGCAGTTTTATGGATATACTACTGATTTTTAAATATACAGTAAAAACAACATAACCAAGATGCCTTATTACTATGTACAAAACCAGCATATAAATTAATAGGGAAGGATGAAGAGTACAGAATGAAGTCCATGTATTTATTAATGAAAGTATCAAAAAATATACAACAGGTAAAATACAATGCCTTCAATAGGGAGTGCTGGAGAGATGGATATTATATGCCAAAGAATAAACCTGAGTACTTATATAATTTCATATACAAATGCCAATATATTAAGAGCTTGAATGAAATGTCTTAGTAAGACTTTCAGAAGGAAACATTGAAGATTTCCTGAATTCTCAAGCTAAGCAATGACTTTCTCTTGTATATGACCAAAACACAGGTAACCAAGTAGAGGTAAACAGTATCCCATCAAAATAAAAAAAAAATCAGAAAATTGTCAACAGATGTTGGGAGCTGACTCTTAGCAAAGGGTGGCTATCATCTCTGTACTCATCTTGGCCTATTTACTTTCAGGTTGGTACTTTTCCACCCTGATGAGAGATTTGTTTTCCAAGCATGATATTTTTGTAAGAAGCCCACCACAGCTGAAAACACTCTGATAACATCTTGCTTTTCTCCTATACAACCTGGACCTGTGGTTAAGTGTCTCCAGCTGTACTCCCCAGCAAGTGCATATATACCCATAGTTGCCTTTCAAGAAACAAGACTCAAGACTCGACTTTAGCAGATAGCCTGTGTTGTCTCCATTCTTCGAGTCTCTTGCCTCTCAGTCCCCATTCTCTCTCTTGCAGACCCTGTTAACTGACCCGTGGACTGGGGCAAACAGAGTTATGGGCTAAGAGTAAGAGAAAATACTTATAAGCCATGTGTCAACTTGCAAAATATATGAAAACTTCAGCTCAATAGCAAAAATTCAAATAACTAAATTAAAAAGTAAGCACAGAAGAATAGTTTTTTCCCAAAGTAAAAAAAAGACCAGTAATTGCACAAGAAAATGTTTCCTGCACTAAGGGTGAAAGCAATACAAATACAAATTCCAAACAATATCTTCTAACAATATTAGAATCATTGATTTTTAATAAAACAAACTAAATCTTGGCCTAGATTTGTGCAAAATGAGACCTTTATATTCAAGAGATGGATACAGCCTGCAAGAAATGTCTGAAAGCCTTGCAGCAGATTATAAATATCACTTTTGGGTGTCTATTTCAATAATCAACATAGCAAACACAACTCTCACCACAAAAGGAATAAGACATGTTTATTCTGAAGTCATTATGAATGACCATGGCCCAAGAACACAGATTTAGGTTTTGATAAGTGAACATTTGGATGCAGGCTTTATAGTAATAGAACAAAGAAAGTCATAAATCAAGGCATTTTTCACACACATTGGTATATACCAGGAAAGTAGGCTATGGCAAAATCATAAATAATAAAAGAAACAAAAAATCCGTATTGGTTATTTGAATCTCAAAACAAGAAACAAGTGTTCTGCTTGCCTGTCATGATTCATACCTTTTATATCAGAACATTTTGTGTAGTAGATGGAACTCACCATTGTTCAGTAGTTCCTAATACTCCTTAATTCACATTATGTAATCATTGTTTATATAAATTTGACTTTGGACATCTTCATGGGCACATGATGCTGCCATTTTTATTCTAGAAAACTTTAATGGTCATTCCAGGCATAAGCATAAATATTTTTAATAAATAAAAATAACAAAATATTTTGCACCTTTGTGTGACCTGGAATTTGAGAGACCCAAACAGTAATTGACTCACTACCCATAATTAATTTTTTCAATATAGAAACAGATTATGCTGTTTGGATGATTATAGCTCTGTTATCCAAAAGAAAAATTAATTCAAACTTTAAAATGACTAAGGCCTTCCTCTATAAAGATTTTCTATTATGTGAACCAGGCAAGTTGGCATTCCAACTGAAACAAAATAGGCCCTTAAATATGGGTTTCTGTGGTAAACGAAACAAAATCATAAAGGCAGAGGAGTGATGACAAAGCAAAGATGTAAAGCTGATTGGCACACGATGATTCTATTAATTCTTAGTTGTCTATAATTAGTAACAGCTACTCAGGAAAATTCTCTCAGAATCATTGAAACAGTCTGAGACACCATTGACCTATCTCATTCTGTAGTGAGGAGAGGGTGAGAGTGGTGTGGGGTGAGGGTAATGTTGAGAATGCACTATATACATTAAGAATTTTAAATTTAATCAATAAAAGTGAAATTCTTCAGTCCTATGTGGGACACAGCTCAGTTTTAACTTCTACCTCATACAATATCCCTCTGTCTATAGTTAGATTTCTAAAGCTAATCTTCCTTAAGGACTAAAGGATGAAAAGGAAAAGTGTCTGCATTACAGAGTAAGCACCAAGCCAGCTTTGCTACCTGTCTGGTGCTGACTTCACTACAGCTGAATCTTTATCTAAAGTCTCAGTTTCATCCCTATGTTCATCTCTAGATGTTTGCAATATGTCTTATATCTTAACCATGTACTTTGGCAGCCTGATTGATTTCTAAAAAGTTGTTTTTTTTCTCCTACCCTCAGAGGAATACTACTGGTCTCCACACCAAGAAGACAATGAAGAACTCATATCTGGTTGACTTTTCTCCTTGCAGATCTCAACACTCTAGGCTCCTCCTACACAAATCTCTACAGGCAGTTTGGATTCTTTCAAATTTTTCATGGCCAGAAGTTTGAAAAGTTTTATGCAATTTTAATTAAATTATTTATTCATCACACTATGTATTCATCTAGAAATTCTTTCATGCTTTTACCAACTCATTTATCAAACATTCTAAAGAGCATCTACACCCCAGAATTTTTTTTTGCAATATTGGTGAGCATAAATGTCTGTGAATATAAGAAGATTTAAGAAAATGACAAATATGCTCTTAAAGGTTCTTAAAGATGAGAACAGGAAAAATAGGTTTAAGAGAGATAATAAAATCTATTTTTAATACTAACTACTTAAGCAGTCTCTTGACACTTGTTACAGAAAGTATATCAATAGACCAGCAATGCTGGTATCAACTTTAGTGTTTTAAATGTGAATCCCACATGAATTGTGACCATGAAGAATGGGGGAACGATTTTTGTAGAGGGTGTCTCTGTAAAAGCTAGAGCCTACTCATCATTTATGTACAAGCTGGGGTAGTAACTGGGTAGGAAGGGAAGGTGCAGGAAGGGTTGGAAAGATTTTTATTTTTGGCTTCCAATTGACCACTGTAGACTTAACTAATGACTAGTCAAAAAATGTAATATGATCTATAAACATATTTCCTGGCTAACCATTACTTGGGGTCCGCAGAATAAAGAAGGGAAGAATCTAGAGACACAAGTTAAATTACTCAGAAATTAACCATAGCCACTTCAACCAAAATGGAGATGCTGTAGAAAATAGAATGGCCCTGGCAAACAACAAGCTCTCCTGCCTTCACCCACTTAATTAAAATATACATTTCAACGTTTTCTGTGGGTGATACTTACCCACTTTGAAAACTTAAGAGGCACCATTTCTTGACACTATTTAGATTACAGTGCTCAATAAAATAGTACTCTTAAACTAAAAATCAAAAACAAAAACAAAAAAACAAAAAACAACAACCAAGGAAACATAAGTCATCGGAAATGGAACCTTGTAGACGTTGGATAAGGCAAATAGTCCTTGAAAGAAAAATCCAAAGATTCTATTCATCCTTGAAACTTCTTTTCTTAAGGAAACAGGACATAAGCAGAATGTCCAGAGGTCAAGAATGATGAAGAAAAGTAGACTCTTATTTGATGAAGGGACAAACATGAATTCTGTTTAAAATAAAAATTTGTTTAAGAAACAGAATCAACAACACAACATATAAGATGTAAACATGATAGGAGACCTGCCATAGTTTGATTTTCAATGTGCTCCAGAACCTGGAGTATATGAAGAGATGATGGGGATTCAAAGGCTTCTGAATTTCAGCACATACCTGCCTCAGGGTCCTTCTCTATTTTGACTCTCCATTGTGAGAGTGAATGGGCTTTGTCCCATTGTGTGCAGCTGCCTCATCACTCTTACTGTGATGAATCCAACTAAACATGCACTGAGAGATCTAAAACTATTAGTGAAAATAAACTTTTCTCTCTTCACAAGTTGATTAGTCACTGGTATTTGCTCCATTAATGCAAAGCTGATTAGCACATGGCTGTAAAAATTGTTTTGGTTGGATAGTTTGTATTTTATTTCAGAAAAATATGATCAACTGTAACCCTTGCCCCACAAAGAGAACACCTACTTTTTCTTAGCCAGCAGCAATGAGTAGAGCTTGGATTTTGTTGCATATTTCACTTACTTCATTTTTCAAGTACATTTCAAATACTTTAAAAATATTTGTTTTATTTTTATAAATGAAATATGTTACTATTTGCTTAGAATTTTATACATGCATGCAATGTATTTTGACCATATTTTTCTTACTGTTTCTCCTAACTTCTCCCATATCTATCCCTATTTCTCTACATATTCAAATTTGTGTCTTTTGTTTTGTCTATCTTTTTTAGATCATTATATCCAATTTTTGTTGTCCAAGTGCTCTTGGACATGGCAATATCCCTGGTGCCTAGTCAAGCTACCAAGAGTCATACCCTTAAAGAAAAATGACTTCCTCTCACAGCAGCTATCAATTGCCAATAGATCCTTAGCTAAGGATGAGGTTTTATCTTTTTTTGCATTTGCTTAGATATTATGTATGTTGTCATAGATGCTGTAAGTTCATATGTGCAATTTGGATCCATTTTTCATTGTAGTTATCCACCATTTCTGGTGCTTATAGTCTTTCTGTTCCTTTTCCATGACAATATCTGAGCCTTGGTGGGAGGACTATTAACAGAAGCCATTTAGGAAAGACTGTGACTAACAAGTGAGTTTCTTGGAGATGGATTTTGCAGGGCTGTGATAGACACATAAACACAGCTGTGAGCACCTGGCTTTCCTCCTTTTCTTTTCTCTCTGGCACACAAAGAGTTAATGATCTCTGAGCATCTTGTCTGACCAGCAAGGGGCCCTTGAGCCAGAAAGAAAAGAGCCCAAGAAACTAAGTTTTTTTTTTTTTTCTTAATCTCCTGTTGCTATCTGCAGCAGTTAATTGCCAGAAGCCAACAACTTTGTCACAGAACAGCAATGATTTAAATAAAGAGTTAAATTGCCAAAATAAGGAGCTTTTATCCCTCAAGGCCAGCTCCATAGCCCCTTTCACTGTCTTCCTTGGGAAACTGGAAGCCAGGCTCAACTCCAGCAGAGTATGATGTAAATGTCCCATTTGTGGTTGTGTATTTCACAATCTTCTAAGCTCTACATGTTGACTAGTTGTAGTTCTCTGTTAATCACCATCTACTTCAGGCAAAAGCTTCTCCGATGAGCCTTGAGAGGTCTATTAATCTATGGATACATTGTTAAATCATTAGAAGTCAGTTTAATACTATGCTTATTTATCAGAATAAATTAAATTAATGGTTTGTCACATAGGGTCTATGACCTCTCTTGTCCTGGTTCATGAACAAAATAATGGTTCCAGGTATGGATTACATCTTGTGAATCACGCCTTAAATCCAATCTGAAAGTGTTCAGTTACTCTCATAACATTTGTGCTATTGTACCAGTGCATGAGTCTTGGCAGTCCAACCATCATGTTAGCTCACAGTTTGATAAGATTGATGGTTATTTTTCTCCTGTGGTAGAACTTTTAACACTATGAAAGCTGATCAGCTTAGATGAAACTTGTATATCTATACTAGCTTGATTTCTCCGTGTTCTATGAATCAAGTACATTCAGAAATAGGGTCATACCATTAAGGTTTGGAGGGTAATGAAGAACAACAGCGATATCCTGTAACATTTGGAAGTTCTATGTGGTCCCACTAGCCAATGACTTCATAAGAGGTTACCCAATCTTGACATGGAGCTTGTTACTTATATAAACCTTTGAACAGACACTTATTCTCTATACTTTGACAAGTCATGAGCTTCTCTGTTAACTGTTATCTACTATACAACAAAAGTTGTTTGATGAGATCTTACAATTATACTAATCAATGGATATACAAATATTAATTTGAAGGGCAGGTTGATATTAAGTCCATTTACCAAACATTAGAAGTTTTGTTCTTGGAGCCTATATACTCCCCAGAATGGATTTCCAGCCATATTAACAGTACTAGATATGTGTTTTCTTATGTAAAGTAGACATTAAATCAAACCACAGAAGAGCTGGTTACTCTATAACATTCATGCATCTATTGCACCAATTCCTGTAACTTGCAATGTTAGTTATTATTGTAGCTCACAGTGTTTACACCTGGATAAGACTGTTGATAACTGTTCCTCCTCACACACACAGCACCATGAATATCACATTCTGGTGATATGAAAGGCAGCCATATAGAAGGATCATTTACATGTATGTGTGTCTATGTCTGTGAGAGAATATGCCACATTTGTGCAGGTTTCTTCAGAGTACATAGAGGGCATTAGAGTTACAGGCAGTTGTGAGCCAACCAATGTAGGTGCTAGAAACTAACCTTCAGTTCTCTAGAAGAGCAGCAAGCACTCTTAATTGCTTAGCCATATGTTGACCTCCCCTCATAAATGAAGTAAATAAATATTTTTGTAAGAATTGACATTGTTACTTAAGGTCTGTGACGTTGGATGAACTACTTAGCTTCTCTAAGATTCAGGGTTTTGTTTTGTTTTGTTTTGTTTTGTAAAACAGTCATAATAATAACCCACACTGTGGGAAGCTGAAGGGATTAAATGAAGTAATGTCTGTAAAGTTCTAGCTAAGCATCTGGCATGAAGCTAATAACTGCATGATTATAACTATTAGTGTTTCTAATAGCTATTGTTATTTAGAGTAGAAATTAATATAATCTCCATCTGACTGTATTCATTTCTAAATAAATCAAAGTATGTTCCTCATATTTGACAAATGTGCTATTTTCTAATGTTTTTGAAATAAGTCTTAAGAAAAGCCAAACATTTCTTTTACAAAGAATTTAATTTATGAAAATAAAAGAGGTTTTGAAAAGGCATACCTTTCCTTATATTCTAATCAAGTTAATAGGGACAGTCTTTCATCTCTTTAAGCCTGGAGTTTTTCAAAGCCTTTTTACACGGGTAAATTCTCTGTCAGCTACAGAGATTTGAATGACAGGTCAAATTTCTGGAATCAGAGCAAGGGGAAGCTAGTCATTTCCCCTTAGACTGTGTAAGCATCACACTGGTAAAAATCAATCTGAGTCATGCTGTCTTTCATCATTATAAAAATCAGAAGCATCAAAGATAAAAATTGTAAATGTACTATTATTTAGGTCATTAATATTTCTCTTATATGTAAAATCATTTTTGAGAGAGGTTAATTTACTCACAGGATCAAGAGATAGCTTTTAGTTTATGTCTTAATTAAAATTAAAGGAGAGACTCAGAAATAGACTCCCTGTTTTATTAGCACACACACCAAAGAAATTTCCCATAAACAGCAACATCGAATTTATTTGAACAGAAACACCAAATAGGCAGCCAAATGATGGCCATATCAAGCGATAAATAAGGCAGTGACAAAAGAAAACTATCCTCAACCTCAAAGAACTTAAGCTAATTGCCACCCTAAAAGATGCCTGCCTCCAACTAAAACTATCTTCCCTTCAGCTTCAACTTGGTGTTCCTTGATAAAGAATATAATTATAAGAACATGGGCAATGTGCATTGTAATTGTAAAGTGTCATTTGTTGCTTGAGCTCACTGAGAATCTGAAGCTTGCTCTAGAAGTCCCTCCCCATCTCATTTCAAACCTCAATGTGTTTATTTCAAATTGTCTTTCAAGGATTCTTGCTTGATGGGCTACCCCTCTAACTCTGTGATAGAGAGGAAAGAGCAGAAAACATGGAAAGAATTAAAAAAAAAAAACCATCATTTTATTTAGAACAGCTGGAAGGTAAACCATTTCCAACAGATTTTACTATTGTTTAATTAATGCTTGATAGAAAATTTCTGCAGTGGGAAATGAGTCTGGTCTCCAACCACTGGAAGCTCATCCATGGAGAGAAGGCTCAATCAGGAACTAACTGATTAACTTCCCCTGACAGATTCTGCTGGTTGTTGTGAACGCCCAATTTGATGATATTACCTTTCTTGTTATTTGTTCTTTTATTTGAATCCTTACCCAAGGAGTCACTGTGCTCTACCCAGAACACTTTCTAGAGGGAGTTCCAGCTGATAATCTCAATAGAGTTTCCCCATTCAATTTCCACTGGTTGTTTTGCTATTATTTATACACTTGCTAATTGTTATTTGCTCCTTTACTGTGGCTTGTTATGTACTCAGCATCTTTTTCACTCAAAACCATATGTGTTGTCATAATAGATCATTCTCTGGGACAGTAAAAAACACCATCTCTCCTGACCATCCTTTCTCTTAACAAGAAGTGCTCTATTGCTTGCTCTGCTTGCTTCTTGCTCTCTGTATTTCTTTTTATGAAGTACACACTCAGCCTTTTGACATTAAAAAAAAAAAAAAGACTTTGAATTCTTACCAACTTTCCACTGGCTGTGTGAATTTAATTAGTGAATATCTCATCTAAATTAAATTATGTAGTATTTTTTATTTTGTAATTGAATTATTTAATTTAATACAATGTCCCCAAGATTTTTATAATTTCCTTCCTTTTACAGGTTGAGTAATATTTCATTAGTTGCTTTTCCCACACTTTGCTTAACCATTTATAGAGAGCTGAGTGGCTTCTACCTTGACTATTGTGAATAGTGTTAATGTAAACATGTACATACAAAGATCTCTTTAAAACTCTGATTTCAGTAACCTAGGATATCTCCTTAGAAAGTAAAATTACTGGTTTATTTCTAGAATTTCTGAGATCTTAATTTAATTTAATCTTTTTAGTAGCTATCAAACTGTCTAGGTTGGAAGTCAAATAACATCTTAAATACCAATGCTTCACAAGAGTCTGAACATATTCAAATTCTGGTCTGTAGTTTTGATTTTTCAATTGTTCCTCTCTTATTATGGCAGTCATCCACATGGATATGAGGTGGAATCTCATTATGGCTTTGGCTTTCATTTCTCCCATCAGCGATTTTTGTGAATCTCTGTATGTGCATACTGCCCATTTGTCTACCTGCTTTAGAGAAATGCCTATTGCAGTTCTTTGCTCATTTTTGAATTAATATTTTATGCATTGCTGAATTCCATGAGATCTTTATATATTCTGAATATGTCCACATTTAAAGCTCTGCTTTTACAATTTTAAAGGATTTTTCCTCTTTCTGTAATATCTACTTTATAATTTTTACACATATGCTATATTCCCACATGGTTTTGACAGACATGACTTTTTTTTTAAATGTCTTTGGCTTAGGATACTTAAAAGTATTAGTAAATGTATAGCTCAAGGTTTGTTTTTGTCCCCTGATTCTCAGAGAAGTTTCTAAACTACAGGGAAACAGACCTACCATAAGCTGCACTCTAAATCCATTTTCTCTTCTTACTCTATAGTCGTATTGTATTCTCCTGACTCCTTTGTTGCTAGGTGTGATCATATAAGCAAGCTCTAACTGATGAGATATCATTGTAGTGAAATGTTCCACTTATAGGCCTGGTTTACTTAATGCCTAACATCTCATATAATTTTTCCTTCCTAACTCAATTCAACAACCTTGGAAGTTACAAGTTGAAGATGACAGGTTAGAAAATGGAAGAGGATGAAGTTTCCTAAATGGAAGAAATATACCAATCTGAAGACCTCTTTCAGAGTATTTGGAGATAAGAAATAAATGAGAGTTTAAGCCATTATATCTGTGGAGTCAATAGCAGAGCATATAAGCTACTGTAGCTTTTATATCTACTCTAAGAGAAATTGTGAACTACGGTGATAAAGAGATTAACTTTAATAGACTGTATAAAAAAGTAACTTGGGGCAGGGGTTGGGAGATGACTCTGTAGTTAAAAATGCATATTGTGCTTCCAGGGGACCCAAGTTCAGTTTCCAGCATTTACATCAGGTGGCTCAGAAAGCCTATAATCCCAGCTTCAGGAGCATCCAATGCCTCTGACTGCTGTAGGTACTATATTCATGTGCAGATAACAAAGTACACACACACACACACACACACACCCATGTAATTTAAAAATAAAATAGAACTTTTAAAAAATAGGGAAAAGAGAATTCAAAACTGTATATGGCACTCTTTAAACCTTGCTTATTATTTTGTTTCTATCGCATATTACAACTAAAATACAAAATTTGATATGATATTCTATACAGTACTAATGAAACATCTATTCATGATGATTGTACCCCAAGGAAAATGAGAAAAAAGCTATTTAGCTATTAATCTTAATTGGATCTTCATTCTGAAAAATAGATGTTATGGAAGATACTGAACAAACACAGACAGCAGGAAGATGCTTCTGAGAAGCTAAAATGTCTCCTCATATGCTCTGCAAAACAATAGAAATGTATGTGCCTTTCTTCTACTTAAAATAAAAATAGAAATAGATTTTAAAGACTAGTAGGTGTACCAGAACATTTTAGTGTCAATACCCTACATCCATGAATGTGCCAAACATTTAAATAGGCCTTTTCTTTATTTGGTGATTGTACTACAGTGAGACTAATGAACTCTTTGTCAAGTAAGACATTTAGTATTTTTAATTTGCTTTACAGTCAAGATACAAATGTGCATTTTCTGTACACATGCATAAAGTCCAATATTTGCATGAACTTTCATCTAGATAAATTTAGTAAGATATTCTATCATGTAGATGCCTTTTTACTGTAATAGTGTTCTCTAGTGCAGGAGTCAAATTTCGATTTATTTTTATGCTTGAATGGGAAAAATATAGTTTCATTCTTTTTGTCCAAATAATTGATCAGAATGTTAAGCTAGAGGCATGGAATGAAAAGTGGTTGTTGCATGACTGGGATCCTCTAGGCAGGCTGACATTAATTAAAAACATTTGGGAAAATATGATCTGAGCAGCAACTTTTCCACCTAATTGCTGTTATACTTGGCCATATTCCCTCTATCTTGACCTTAAGAACATCATGAGAAATCTTGTTTAATTGCTTGCTGGAGCCCAGATACGTCATGCTTAATACATTTCTCTGACAGTCTGTTTAGTAACCCTATTAAAGAAAGGGAAGAGCTGTATCTACCATAACTTGCTGCAAAAGCACAGACACTGATTCCTCTTGATCACTATAGTGGCTAGTTTTGTGTCAGCTTGACAAAGCTTGACAGAGAAAGGAGCTTTAGTTGGGGAAATGCCTCCATGAGATCTAGCTGTAAGGCATTTTCTCAATTAGTGATCAAGTGGGGAGGTTCCCTTATTGGTGGTACCATCTCTGGGCTGGTAGTCTTGGGTTCTATAAGAGAGCAGGCTGAGCAAGCCAGGGGAAGCAAGCCAGCAAAGAACATCCCTCTATGGCTTCTGCATCAGCTCCTGCTTTGTGACCTGCTTGAGTTCCAGACCTGACTCCCTTTGGTGATAAACAGCAATGTGGAAAATGTAAGCGGAATAAACCCTTTCCTCCCCAACTGCTTCTTGGTCATGTTTGTGCAGGAATAGAAACTCTGACTAAGACAATCACCTTGTTTTAAGTGCTCAGAATCTGTGTGTAAGTGATGTTTCCTAGAATCCTGCTGAAATGAATTCTACTCCATTGGACTCTAGTTTGTCCAATATGCTGTTTTATCTTTGGAGAAGTTCATTCAATATCTATAAACCATAATCTAGGAGACTTAAAAGAATGATTAATATAACTTCTTGATAAGCATAAATATTCTTAAGATACAAATCTTAGAGTTAAGCTAAAGCAAAGGCAAAGTCACAAACTGATGAAAGGAAGACTTATACACTTACAATTTCATCTTAAAGGAAGAGGAATGAATAACAGCTATAAGAAAAAGTGAGAAAGAATGATTTACACAACGTTCTTTTATGAAACAAAAATAATATCCAGGCATAAAAGCAAAAGAAGGCCAGATTATGGTTCTATGTCATGTTCCATATGGGAAATTTGATATAGTCACCACTACACAGGATTAATAGAAGATAGGACTTCGAAAAAAAAAAAGCCATAAAAATATACTCCACAATCCATGCCTGACAATCCTTGTGTGTCTTTCTTCATTTACATTTCAAATGCTAACCCCTGTCCTAATTTTCTCCGAAAATCCCCTATACACCCCCCTGCCCTGCTCACCCAACCCACCCACTCCCGCTTCGTGGCTCTGGCATCCCCCTGTACTGGGGCTTATAATTTTCCCAAGACCAAGGACCTCTTCTCACATTGATGACCAACTAGGCCATCCTCTACTACATATGCAACTAGAGACACAAGCTCTAGGGGTTACTGGTTAGTTCTTATTGTTGTTCTTCCTATAGGGTTGCAGACCACTTTAGCTCCTTGGGTACTTTCTCTAGCTCCTTCATTGGGGGCCCTGTGTTCCATCCAATAGATGACTATGAGCATCCACTTTTGTATTGCCAGGCACTGGCATAGCCTCACAAGAGAGCTATATCAGGGCCTGTCAGCAAAATCTTGCTGGTATAGGCAATGGTGTCTGGGTTTGGTGGTGCATTTTCGGGATGGTCCTTCCTTCAGTCTCAGCTCTGAACTTTGTCTCTGTAACTCCTTCCATGGGTATTTTGTTCCCCATTCTAAGAAGTAACGAAGTATCCACACTTTGGTCTTCCTTCTTGGGTTTCATGTGTTTTGCAAATTATATATTGGGTATTCTAAGTTTCTGGGCTAATATCCACTTATCAGTGAGTGCATATCATGTAAATTCTTTTGTGATTGGGTTACCTCACTCAGGATGATACCCCCAGATCCATCTATTTGCCAAGGAATTTCATAAATTCATTGTTTTTAATAGCTGAGTAGTATTCTATTGTGTAAATGTACCACATTTTCTGTATCGATTACTATGTTGAGGGACATCTGGGTTCTTTCCAGCTTCTGGCTATTATAAATAAGGCTGCTATGAGCATGTGTTCTTATTAACAGTTGGAACATCTTTTGGATATATGCCCAGGAGAGGTATTGCTGGACCTTCCAGTAGTACTAGGTCCAATTTTCTGAGGAACTGCCAGACTGATTTCCAGAGTGGTTTTACAAGCTGGCAATCCCACCAACAATGGAGGAGTGTTCCTCTTTCTCCACATCCT
>NC_034596.1:112941904-113053509 GCF_900095145.1 Mus pahari | reverse complement strand
ATCCCTACATCCCTGGAATGAAGCCTACTTGGTCATGATGGATGATTTTTTTGATGTGTTCTTGGATTTGGTTTGCGAGAATTTTATCGAGTATTTTTGCATCGATATTCATAAGGGAAATTGGTCTGAAGTTCTCTATTTTTGCTGTGTCTTTACGTGGTTTTGGTATCAAAGTAATTGTGGCTTCGTAGAATGAACTGGGTAGAGTACCTTCTGTTTCTATTTTTGTGGAATAGTTTAAGAAGAACTGGAATTAGGTCTTCTTGGAAGGTCTGATAGAACTCTGCACTAAACCCATCTGATCCTGTGCTTTTTTTTTTTGGTTGGGTTACAACTAATAACTGCTTCTATTTCTTTAGGGGATATGGGACTGTTTAGGTCATTAATCTGATCCTGATTTAACTTTGTTACCTGCTATCTGTCTAGAAATTTGTCCATTTCATCCAGGTTTTCCAGTTTTGTTGAGTATAGCCTTTTGTAGAAGGATATGATGATGCTTTGGATTTCCTCCCAATCTGTTGTTATGTCTCCCTTTTCATTTCTGATTTTGCTAATTAGGATGTTTTCCCTGTGCCCTCTAGTGAGTCTGGCTAAGGGTTTATCTATCTTGTTAATTGTCTCAAAGAACCAGCTCCTGGTTTGGTTGATTCTTTGAATAGTTCTTTTTGTTTCCACTTGGTTGATTTCACCCCTGACTTTGATTATTTCCTGCATTCTACTCCTCTTGGGTGAATTTGCTTCCTTTTGTTCTGGAGCTTTTAGGTGTGCTGTCAAGCTGCTAGTGTATGCTCTGTCTAGTTTCTTTTTGGAGGCACTCAGAGCTATTAGTTTTCCTCTCAGGAATGTCTTCATTGTGTCCCATAAGTTTGGGTATGTTGTGTCTTCATCTTCATTAAACTCTAAAAAATCTTTAATTTCTTTCTTTATTTCTTCCTTGACCTATGTATCATTGAGGAGAGAGTTGTTCAGCTTCCACATGAATGTTGGCTTTATATGATTTATATTGTTATTGAAGATCAGCCTTAGTCCATGGTGGTCTGATAGGATTTATGGGACAATTTCAGTATTTTTGTATCTGTTAAGGCCTGTTTTGTGATCAATTATATGGTCAGTTTTGGAGAAGGTACCATGAGGTGCTGAGAAGAAGGTATATCCTTTTGTTTTAGGATAAAATGTTTTGTAGATATCTGTTAAAACCATTTGTTTCATAACTTCTGTTAGTTTTACTGTGTCTCTGTTTAGTTTCTGTTTCCAGGATCTGTCCATTGATGAGAGTGGGGTGTTGAAGTCTCCCAGTATTACTGTGTGAGGAGCAATGTGTGCTTTAAGCTTTACTAAAGTTTCTTTAATGAATGTGTCTGCCCTTGCTTTTGGAGCATAGATATTCAGGATTGAGAGTTCATCTTGGAAGATTTTACCTTTGATGAGTATGAAGTGCCCCTTATTGTCTTTTTTGATAACTTTGGGTTGGAAGTTGAGTTTATTCGATATTAGAATGGCTACTCCAGCTCGTTTTTACAGACTGTTGGCTTGGAAAATTGTTTTCCAGCCTTTCACTCCGAGGTAGTGTCTGTCTTTTTCCCTGAGATGAGTTTCCTGTAAGCAGCAAAATGTTGAGTCCTGTTTGTGGAGCCAATCTGTTAGTCTATGTCTCTTTATTGGGGAACTGAGTCCATTGATATTAAGAGATATTAAGGAAAAGTAAATATTGCTTCCTGTCATTTTTGTTGTTAGAGTTAGTATCCTGTTCTTGCAGCTTTCTTCTTTTAGGTTTGTTGAAGGATTAATTTCTTGCTTTTTCTAGGGCATAGTTTCAGTCCTTTAATTGGTGTTTTCCCATTATTATCCTTTGAAGGGTTGGATTAGTTGAAATATATTGTGTGAATTTGGTTTTTGTCATGGAATACTTTGGTTTCTCCATCTATGGTAATTGAGAGTTTAGCTGGGTATAGAAGCCTGGGCTGGCATTTGTGTTCTCTTAGGGTCTGTATAACATCTGTCCAGAATCTTCTGGCTTTCATAGTCTCTGTGAGAAGTCTGGAGTAATTCTAATAGGACTGCCTTTATAAGTTACTTGACCTTTTTCCCTTACTGCTTTTAATATTCTGTCTTTACTTAGTGCATTTGTTGTTCTGATTATTATGTGTGGGAAGGACTTTCTTTTCTGGTCCAGTCTATTTGGGGTTCTGTAGGCTTCTTGAATGTTCATGGGCATTTCTTTCTTTAGGTTACAGAAGTTTTCTTCTATAATTTTGATGGGGATATTTACTGGCCCTTTAAGTTGAAAATCTTCATTCTCATCTATACCTATTATCCATAGGTTTGGTCTTCTCATTGTGTCCTTGATTTCTTGGAGGTTTTGAGTTAGGATCTTTTTGCATTTCGTGTTTTCTTTGTCTGTTTTGTCCATGTATTCTATGGAATCTTCTGCATCTGTGATTCTCTCTTCCATCTCTTGTATTCTTTTGCTGATGCTCACATCTATGGTTCATGATTTCTTTCCTAGGATTTCTATCTCCAGAGTGGTCTCCTTTTGGGCTTTCCTTATTGTTTCTACTTTCACTTTTAGATGTTGGATGGTTTTGTTCAATTCCATCACCTGTTTGGTTGTATTTACCAGTAGTTCTTTAAGGGATTTTTGTGTTTCCTCTTTAAGGTCTTCAACCTGTTTAGCAGTGTTTTCCTGTAATTCTTTAAGGACTTCTACCTGTTTAGCTGTGTTCTCGTGTATTTCTTTAAGTGAGTTATTAATGCCCTTCTTAAAATCCTCTACAAGTATCATGAGATATGATTTTAAATACGAATCTTGCTTTTTGGTTGTGTTGGTCTATCCAGGACTGGGTGTGGTTGACGTACTGGGTTCTGATGATGCCCAGTGGTCTTGGTTTCTGTTAGTAAGATTCTTATGTTTGCCTATCACCATCTGGTAATCTCTGGTGTTAGATGTTCTAATTGTCTCTGGCTGGAGTTTGTTCCTTCTGGGATTCTGTCAGCCTCTGTCAGCACTTCTGGGAATCCAACTCTCTGTTTAGTCCCAGGGTCAGAACCCTCCCTGGAGGTAGACTCTCCTCTGGCAGCGAAGGTACCCAGGGGCCTGGGTCTCAGCTCTGCCTCCTGGCTGAATATGAAGGCCTGAAGGGACAATGTCCAAGAAGCACTATTGCTTCTGAGGCCTGTGTGCTCTCCTGCACTGACTAGTCTCTGAGAGTCATTGGATACAAGATCAAAGTTCTACATCTTGATCCAAAGGCAGGAGAAGATTGTCTCCCATGTGGCTAGGAGGAGGCTCTCAAAACCAGCCCCACAGTGACATACTTCCTTAAAGAAGATCACAGCTACTCCAATAAGGCCACACTTCCTAGTAGTGCCAACACTGGGTCAAGAATGTTCAAACCATATTCTACTCCATGGTCCCATAGGCTTGTTCAAACATGTGAGTCTATGGGGGCCAAACCTAGCTATAGAACAATGAAAAATTCAGTTAATCCAACCTCCAATGTCCTATACTTTATAACAGTCTCAACAATTTTAAAAGTCAAAAGTTCAAAGTCTCTTCTGAGATTCATCCAATCACTTAACTGTAATCCCCTATAAAATCAGAATAAAAAAGTAGATCACATAACTCCAACATCACAGGATATGCATTACCATACCAAAACATACTGGACCAAAGCAAGACAGAAAGCCACCTTGGAAAATTCCAAATTCTGTGTCTCCATGTCTGTTGTCAAAGCACTGGTGAGATCTTCAAATCCTTTCTGCTTTGATAATTACAACACATATTTTTCTCTTGGGCTAGTTCCATTCCCTGTTATCAGGGTTCCTCAGTAGGTATTCCATGGCTCTGGGATCCCATCTCTAACATCTTGGGGCATCCAAGGTAACTTCAACAATACAGCTTCCTATTCCATTGTCTGAGATCCACACATGATCTTCTGGGCTCCCTGAAAAGGCTTGAGTGACCTCTCCAGCTCTTCCCTCTGTAGCAATCTAGAGTCTAGTTTACTCCACTCCAGTGTTTCTGCTGTTCTTGGTGTTAATCCCATAGTACTGACATTTATAATTTGCCAGAGTCAAACACAGAGCTAATAAGATAGTGAGTCTTGTCATCTAATCTTGTTCTAGGGATCCTCTATCTCTGCCTTCTGAGTCTGGATTTACAGGCTAGCTGCCATGCTCATGACATCCATGTGGGTTTCTGGGGAACTCAATTCGGATCTTCACACTTGTACACCAATTGCTTAACCACTGAGAAATCTCTCCAGCTGCTTGAGATTTTAAATGTCATTATTGTTTTAGTCCAGAGAGGATTTGACTATAGTTCCAGGAGCTCAAACAAGGAGGCTAGGGCAGAGTACAGTTCTTTGGTGCTCCTAGAATGAGTAGATGAGTGGAAATTGACTATCAGACAGGACTGGAAGGTATAACTCAGTGCTATAGCACAAATTAGCATACACATGGACCAGAGTTCAAGTGCTCGCAAAGGAAAAATAAACAACTACAGGTAGACTGAAGCAGAGAAAACCAGCTGGAAAAATCCAAACCACATTCCTTGAAGGAGCTACAAGGAGAGAAAGAAGGCTATAAGAACACAGTTGCCAGGGTTAGGTCCTCCAGAACTTTCCAACATAAACTAGTTTGTTACAAAGTTCTTCAGAAAAAAATGACTCAGTCTCATAAAAGCTAATTCCAAGACAACTGAAAATATACTTGAATTTGCCAGTCACCTCTTGGGTGTGAACTAGTAAACCAACACTAGTGGATTTCTGTTCCTACTGAGGTACAAATTTGTATGTTAATAGAGGCTCAGAATCTTTCTCCAGACTTGGATTGAACAGCAAAGATACAGTGCATTGACAGATAGTGATAAAATAAACTTTTGGAAAAATACATACATATGTACACACACCACCACCACTACCACCTCCACTGCACACTTATGCCTATATACACATACCCTGGATAATATATTTTCATACTTCCTTTGACTATAACATAGTTCTACTTTTAGAGACAGAGTCACATATAGATGGGACTTACTTATTGCCCCAGTGGCTAGATTGTAAGGTTTTGTAAATTATCAAACCATTTTGTAACCTACTCAAATAATAAATCTTTTTAAAATAGCCCATCATAAAGTGGCAACTAAGCAAAGGAAGAAAATGAATTCAGGTGGCATTCATATTTAATGGCCTTGAACCTCAAAAGCTATGGAATTAAATGCTAAATATAGCTAATCCAATTGTCTATTCAATCTTCTTTAAACAAATCTTCCTTTTCTCAGAAATTTAAATAAATAGCACATCTTTGGAATATAGTTTTCAATTTTCCTTTTTAACTTTAAGGAATAGAATGCACAGAATAATACAGTAAAATATTATATATGCTGTAAAGATATGTTGTATATCTTATTTTAATTACATTTTTCACTTAACCTAGGAAGTCTCTTAGCTCATAAATATATACAAAAACAAACTAATATTAGTAATAGTTAAAGAATTGTATATTTAAGTAATAAGAAACAACTGAAAATGATCAACTTTTCAAGAGGTAAATAATGACAGGTACTCAGAGATGAGGCCTTGAGGAAATATATATATATATATATATATATATATATATATATATAGAGAGAGAGTGTATATATATATATATATATATATATATATATATATATATATATGCATGCTGGTTTGGTTGCTAATAGGACATTTCTGAATTACTTAATAATTAGACTATTTTGAGTTATACTAGCTAGCATATTTAAGTATCAGCTTGTTCTAATGATGTGCTTGGGATAAGAAAAAGATAGATGAATTTTAGAGACAGATAGATAGGTAGGAAAATAGGTGGATGGATGAATAAATAAATATATAGATGATAGATTGATAGATTGCAGGAAGATAAGTATTTTAGAGACATATATGTATATATACATTATGGCATCATTAATTATTTCAAAGTAAATAAAGCTAGCTAAGGATAAATAAAATATGGTAAACAATACTTGATATACCCCCCAAATAGGAGAAATTCAAGAAAAATAATCATTTAAAATTATTTGTATCAAGATGACTATTTTTTCTAATTATTGGAATAAAAGGGGCATCTGAAACATAACTGACAAGTCTGTTCTCTAAGTGTGCATGTGGTCACTTGGAGTGTGGGCATATCTGTGTGCATATGTGTGTGTATGTGCATGCATGTACTCGTATGCACATACATGTATCAAGTTGTGTCAAAAGGTGAAGTTTCTGACACCTCCATATTCTTGGTTGAGAAAAGCTTGACTTTCCCTCACTACATCTCTGTCCCTGGACTCACAGCCTGGATATGCAGCTTAGTATCTCCAATAAAACTGACATAAGATTGGTATGAAGTAAAAATTTCAGATTTCTCTAGAGACTCAGTTGTGTCATGTGATGGTTTTCTAGATGTTTTGCTGAAGCAGACACATGGGAGGATGTTTTGCTGACAACAGACATGTAATGATTTTCTGGAAGCAGCCTAGAGAAAGGGCATGTGATGTTTTGCTAAAACAGATACTTGAGAGAACAATGATGTTTGGAAAGGATATAAATATAACCCAACAGGCAGTGGATGAAGCTATGTGGTATTGATATGTTTTACCACTCTTTTTGTTTGTTTGTTTTTGTTTTTTTGGTTTTTTGTTTTTTTGGGTTTTTTTGTTTATTTTTTGAGACAGGGTTTCTCTGTATAGTCGTGACTGTCCTGGAACTCACTCTGTAGACCAGGCTGTCCTCGAACTCAGAAATCTGTCCGCCTCTGCCTTTCAAGTGCTGGGATTAAAGGAAAGTACCACCACTGCTCCGCATGTTTTATCATTCTTTTCTGGCCATTGTTTGTCATGACTTCATAGAGAGAAATGCACCAAAGAACTTCTGGTGGCATTGCAGTGGATTCTTGCCTCTTCCGTGGACTAGGGCCAATTGGCAGAGCCTCCTGATCTCTTCTGGATTGATCTGCCATTGCTGATTTGTGTGAACTGAACTACTGATATACTGAAAATGCAGTTTGGATATGCTCCAAAGAACTATTTCTAAGCAGGTCCACATCATTCTTTGCTCTATTAAACTTTACTTTCCACTATCTTTAATGAGTGATGGGCTAGAAAGGAGGTTAAAACATTTTAGAAATGTTATTAAAAGTAGGTTTTGAAAAATCTAAGCCTACAGTGGCTCTGAGAAACCACTTAGTATACCTGTTAAATGCCAAAAGAATAGCAGTTGATATACATTCTTCTTAACGCTAACGTTAATATCTGTCATCCCTTCAAACCATTACTAAAAATACTTTGGGGGAGATTTTATGGTCAACATTAACAAAATAACAAAAGTAAAAAATTATGTCTTGGATGAATTATGGATATTTCATTTTCTAGCAGCCACTAGGTTAATACCAGGCATAAGCTGGAGAATAAAATAAATGAAGCCTTTCTCCTTACAGCACTTACATTGTAATGGAGTTTAAATTTGAATTGATGAATGGCTGCATCAATGGCTCTGTGAGTGTCAGAGAATATGAATCTAACCTTTATTCTGAAGTGGCTTTCTCTTTGCCACATAAGTTAGGAAAGCTGCCTCTGGACATGCTCAAATGTTTTGAAAATCCTGTGTTCTTACTGGCCTTGAAAGATGATTGACAGTTATATATTCATTGATCATGTTGAAGATTGAATTCTCATGTTTTTCTAGATATCTAAACATTTTACTTTTTTAATTAGATATTTTCTTTATTTGCATTTCAAATGATATCCCCTTTCCTTGTTTCCCTGCTGAAAACTCCCTATCTCATTCCCCTTCCCCCTGCTCACCAACCCACCCATAGCAGATCGAATTTTAGTGACATAAATGTTCTTTGTTTTTATTGGATATTTCCTTTATTTACATTTCAGATGTTATCCCCCCTCCACGTCTCACCTCTGGAAACCCCCTATCTAATCTCCCTCCCCTTCCTCTATGAGGGTGCTCCCTCACCCATCCACCCACTCCTGCCTTTCCACCCTGGAATTCCCCTACTCTGGGGCATAGAACCCCCACAGGACCAAGGAACTCTCCTACCACTGATATCCAATAAAGCCATCCTCTACCACATACTCAGCCAGAGCCATGGATCCCTCCATTCATACTCTTTGTTTGGTGGTCCAGTCCCCAGGAGATCCAGAGGTGGGCGGGTCTGGCTGGTTGACACTGTTGCTCCCCAAACTGGGATACAAATCTTCTCAGCTCCTTCAGTCTCTTCTCCAACTCCTCCATCCAGGACCCCTAGCTCAGTCCACTGGTTGGCTGCGAGCTTGGCCTCTATATTTGTCAGGCTCTAGCAGAGCCTCTCAGGTGACAGCCATATCAGGCTTCAATCAGCAAGCACTTCCTGGCACGCACCATAACATTCGGGTTTGATGGCTGTATAAGGGATGACTCCTCAGGTACGGCAGTGTCTGGATGGCCTTTCCTTCAGTTTCTGCTCCACACTCTATCTCCATATTTCCTCCTATGAGTATTTTTTTTCCCTTTCTAAGAAGCACAGAAGCATCCACACTATGGTCTTCCTTCTTCTTGGGCTTCATATAGCCTGTGAATTGTATCTTGGGTACTACAAACTTTGGGGCTATTATTCACTTATCAGTGAGTGCACACCATGTGTGGTCTTTTGTGATTGGGTTACCTCACTCAGGATGACATTTTCAAGTTCCATCCATTTGCCTAAGAATTTCATGAAGACATTGTTTTTTAATAGCTGAATAGTATTCCATTGTGTAAACACACCACATTTTCTGCATCCATTCCACTGTTGAGGAACATCTGGGTTCTTTCCAGTTTCTGGTGATTATAAATATGGCTTCTATGAACATAGTCTCCTTATTACATGTTGGAGCATCTTCTGGATATATACCCAGGAGTGGTATAGTTGGGTCCTTAGGTAGTACTATGTCCAATTTTCTGAGGAACTGCCAAACTGATTTCCAGAGGGGTTGTACCAGTTTGAAGTTCCACCAGCAATGGAGTTTTCCTCTTTCTCCACATTCTTGCCAGCATTTGCTGATACCAGAGGTTTTGATTTTAGCCATTCTGACTGTTGTGAGGTAGAATCTCAAGGTCATTTTGATTTGCATTTCCATGACAAATAAGAGTGTTGAGCATTTCTTTAGGTGTTTCTAGGCCATTTGATATTCCTCAGTGGACAATTCTTTGTTTAACTCTGTACCCCATTTTTTAAATAGGGTTATTTGATTTTCTGGAGTCTTACTTCTTGAATGCTTTGTATATATTGGATATTTGCCCTCTATGGGATGTAGGATTGGTAAAGATCTTTTCCCAATCTGTTGGTTGCCTTTTTGTCTTATTTACAGTGTTCTTTGCCTTACAGAAGCTTTGCAATTTTATGAGGTCCCATTTGTCTATTGTTCGTCTTAGAGCATAAGTTATTAGTGTTCTGTTTGGGAATTTTTCCTTTGTGCCCATGTGTTCAAGGTTCTTCCCCACTTTCTCCTCTGTAAGTTTCAATATATCTGGTTTTATGTGGGGGCCCTTGATACCCTTAGAATTGAACTTTGTACAAGGAGATAAGAATGGGTCAATTTGAATTTTTTTACATGCTGACTGCCAGTTGAACCAGTACCATTTGTTAAAAATACTGTCTTTTCCCCACTGGATGGTTTTAGCTCCTTTGTCAAATATCAAGTGACTGTATGCATATAGGTTAATTTCTGAGTCTTCAATTCTATTCCATTGATTTTCCTGCCTGTCTCAGTACCAATACCATATAGTTATTTTTTTTTTAAATCACTATTGCTCTGTAATACAGCTTGATGTCAGGCATAGTGATTCTGCCAGAAGTTCTTTTATTGTTAAGAATAGTTTTGGCTATCCTGGGTTTTTGGTTATTCCAATGAATTTGCAAAGTGCTCTTTGTAACTCTATGGAGTATTGAGTTCCGATTTTGATGGCGATTACATTGAATCTGTAGATTGCTTTTGGCGAGATGACCATTTACTACACTAATTTTTGTCAATCTATGAGCATAGGAGATGTTTTCATCTTCTGAGATCTTCGATTTCTTTCTTCAGAGACTTGAAGTTCTTGTCATACAGATCATTCACTTGCTTGGTTAGAGTCACACTAAGGTATGTTATATTATTTGTGGCTATTGTCAAGGGTGTCAGTTCCCTAATTTCTTTCTCAGCCTGTTTTCCTTTGAGTAGAGGAAGGCCACTGATTTGATTGAGTTAATTTTATATCCAGCCACTTTGCTGAAGTTGTTTGTCAGCTTTAGGAGTTCTTTAGTGGAATTTTTGGGGTCACTTAATATAAGATCATGTCATCTGCAAATAGTGATATTTTGATGTCTTCGTTTCCTAATTTGTATCCCTTTGACCTCCCTTTGCTGTCTAATTGCCCTAGCTAGAACTTCAAGGACTAAATTGAATAGAATGGAAAGAGAGGACAACCTTTTCTAGTCCCTGATTTTAGTGGGATTGCTTAAAGTTTCTCTCCATTTAGTTTGATGTTGGCTACTGGTTTGCTGTATATTGGTTTTACTATGTTTATGTATGGGCCTTGAATCCCTGATCTTCCAAGACTTTTAACATGAAGGGATGCTGAATTTTGTTAAATGCTTTTTCGGCATCTAGTGAAATGATCATGTGTTTTTATTTTTCTTTGAGTTTGTTTATGTAGCAAATTACATTGATGGATTTTCATATATTGAACCACCCTGCATCCCTGCAGTGAAACCTACTTGATTGTGGGGAATGATCATTTTGATGTGTTTTTGGATTCAGCTGGCAAGAATTTTATTGAGTATTTTTGCATCAATGTTCATAAGGGAGATTGGTCTGAAGTTCTCTTTCTTTGCTGGGTCTTTATGGTTTAGGTATAAGTGTAATTGTGGCTTCATAGAACAAATTGGGTAGTGTACTTTCTCCTGTATTTCTTTAAGTGAGTTATTTATGTCCTTCTTAAAGTCCTCTATCATCATCATGGATGTGATTTTAAATCAGAGTCTTGCTTTTCTGGTGTTTGTGGAATCCATACTTGCTTTGGTGGGAAAACTGGGTTTTGATGATGCCATGTCTCCTTAGTTTCTGTTGCTTATGCTCTTGCCCTTGCCTCTTGCCATATGGTTATCTCTAGTGTTAGCTGGTCTTGCTGTCTCTCACTGTGTCTTGTCCCTCCTTCAAGGCACTCCTGGAAGACCAGTTCTCTATGGGGGGAATTTGGGTATGGAGAGCTGTGATACAAGGTTAACTTTGCAGTGCAGATGGAAACCAGAAGGATCCTGTCCCTGGCTGTTCCTTGGTTCCTGTGTCCTGATGGCTCTGGGTGGCTCCCTCTTGGGCCAGGAATTTGAGCAGAAGTGGTGGTCTTACTTGTGCTCACAGGTGTGTCAGCACTCCTGGGAGACTAGCTCTTTCCCAGTGTTATTTGGGTATAGAGAGCTGTGGCACAGGGGCAACCCTTGGTTGCTGATGTAAACTGGAAGCAATACCAATGTTTGTTTAAAAAAGCTATGTATGATGTCTCACATCATCCTGGATAAAAGAAATATCAACCTCAATAAAATATTCAAGGAGTATTTTTCTTTATTTTTACACAAGAAAATAGCTTTCATATTTTTGTTATATAAATTCATAATACATGATTGTTGACAAACTTTCAATGTGTTTTAAAAGAATAAAGTATAATTTCAATATATGATATGATCCTCTGAGCAAAGCATTGTCAATGTTTTGTGATATTTTCTTCAAGAATCTCCATATACATTCATATGCATATAATTTTATAGAAATGATACCATAGCATAAAATAAATATTAGCCACACCCATACTTCCTAACTTTATTCCCTTTCTTGTCTTTCCCTTTATTTTTCTTCAATAAATAATTTTCTACAAATGTTTAAATACAAATTCTTTCATTTATATAGTTTATATTTGAAAAATAAAAATTCTAGGCCAACACACACACAGACACACACATAGTACTGCATTTATTAATACTTCCCATCTTCTTCCCATGATATTAATAGTTGAAAGTCCACTGCTGTCTTACATGAATTCTTTTGTCTCCTTGGTGTTAGCAAATCCATATATGTTCAGGCTTTTAACTTATTGAAGCAATTTATTGACATTATGTAATTTACTTTTATGTTTACATTTGCCCAGTGTACTAATCTTAAGTTCTTTGTTGACCTCGGGAGAACTTCTGCACCTTCTAAATAGGACAGCTTTCATTTTTTGCAAAATCTAAGACACTTCAATAATTATCTCTACTAATGCTGCTTCTCCATTTTGTTCCCTGACTTCTATGTCTGAAGTGTTAAATGACATTGAACTTCTTACTCACTCTTCTAGGTCATTTCACCAAGCTCTTTTTCACATTTCTTGCCTTTAAAAAAAATCTTAGTTCACAAAGTTTTGTTGGATTAAAAACAAAAAAAATTGTGTGATGGAAGCAATTATAGAAAAATTTGGGAAGCTGAGGTGCAGGTCTATGACTGGTACATTGATATGTCACAGTTGCTTTCAGCAATTGCACAAAATTGGTGACAACACGTGTTCATATTTTCACAGCTTGAGATGTCAGAATTCCAAAGTGCTTTCAGGGATTGAATAAAGTTACTGAAAGGTGAAGTGGAAGTTTCTGGTTGTGTCATGTGATGCAGACTCACGTGGTGTTTTGCTGAGGCAGACTCATGAGATGTTTTGCTAAGGCAAGACCAATAGGAGGATACCTGATGTTTGGAGAGACTATAAGTTGGACTCAATGGACAGTGACAGGGTGATTGCATAATTAGATTTGCAATGCTTCATTGATCTTGCATCTTCACTGATCTTTACTTCGTTGAGAGAGGCATGGCAAAAGTTTGTCAGATCATGCTGCCGTTGCTGAATCATGTTTGGTATCCTGACACTACCAAACTTGACTGCTGGTATCCTGACAATAGGTGATTGGAATCACCCAAAAGAACTACTTCTAAACAGGTCCATGAGCCCTTGTTCTATTTGCAATTCTTTCTTCCATACCTTTGGATGGTGTGCTAGAAGGGGAGTAGAAGTATTTGAGAACCCTTAATTAGAAGTAGGCTTTAGAAAATCTCAGCCTACAGAAAGGGTTATTATGTGTCAATAGCCTCCACATAAGAGACTTTCCTTGCCACTTCCAGCTTTGAGAAGGTATTGTTTTCATTGACAAACATGAAAGTATCTTAAACATTGGTTCCTCATCTGTTGTTACATACCCTTCTTTCTCTTCTGTGGTCAAATCATCCTCTTGTAATGATACTTGAGATTACATTTAAAGAGCACAATAGGTTCTTAATCTCATTTGTCAGTCCCTGCTTCTATCATATAAAGCAAAATCTCCAGATCTCACGGATTGAGTCTTATGTCTTTTGGTACATCATTTAAATTATCTTGGTCATTAGGAGCTTAGTTTACCAAAACTTCAAATTATGTGTTCATTAAGAAACTGAATAGAGTGGGATATTTCATCGTAGAACCACAATAACGCTCATAAACAAAAGGAAGATGTCATATAAGTGCATCTTAGTCTTCATAGGTCAGGAAAAAATTAGAATTTCTTAGCTATGGAATAAGTTGCCTAATTCTGATTACTTGACTTAACCCTTCATTAAGATTTAGTGTCCTAGGTGCTTGGGAGATGGATTAAAGCATTATTTCAAAGAGTACATATTCAATTCTTAGCACTCATATGATGGCTTACAAACAACTGTAACTCCAGTTCCATGGGATTAAATTCCCTCTTCTGGGATCCTCGGGAACCAGTAAACACATACATATACGTAAAAGAATTAAATAAATTAATTTATAAATAAAAGATTCAGTGTTCTTCACCTTCTGTTAGACCTCAGGACCCTGCATATTGCTAAAGTCAAGGGCATCATATGAGAAATTGAGTCATTAATTAGTTAATCATTGAAAGCCATAAATAGATTGATGAACCCAAGCTAGGAGGAATGCTGAGTAAGTAGTTCTACAGACTAGGTACTCAAGTAATTAAAAGTAACTAGAAGTACTAGAGTTACTGGAGTAACTAGAAAACAGCAGATTTTGACTAATTCCCACAAAGTCCATTTGAACACTGTACAGTATTCAGATAATCAACAGGACTCAACATAGTCTTATGTATCTACAAATATCAAATTTTTATTTGCTTTTTCTTAAGCCTACATGAAAAGTCTTCTAGAGACAGGCTTATAAAGAAGCTTCTAGCAATAAGAATAAACACTATAGTAAACAAAACAGAGGAATTAAATCCAGCAAAGCAACAATAGTAACTTCTTACACTTAAAAGGCATTTTTAGATCTATGGAGACTAAATGTACTCATAAAACTGAAACAGCAATATAACAAAAGGAAAACAAAAGAATTGGAAGTACAATTATGGCAGTAAAAAATGAGGCAGAAAAGTTTATTGGTAAAGCTGAAGAAATATTTAAGAATCAGGAATAAGTAATAGTTATTCCTGGAACTGCAATAATGAAGATTTAGAACTGCCAAAGAAAGGGTAAGTGAAGATCAATGAGAAAAATTATCAAATACTAAAAAAATCTCCAAGCTGATTTCCAATGATCAGAACAATGGTAAAGGGGACTCATATAGAAGTGAGTCCTTGTAAATTTCTAAGCACTAGTCACAAAAAGAAGATATAGAGGCTTCTCAGGAAGAAGAAAAGCAGTAAGTTCACATTCAAAACTGCACTAAGTTTAGCAATATGGATGCTGAAAGCTAAATATATCCCTTTTCATTTCTCAGGGAAAGAGATTTCTAATTCATCAGTAGAACTACGTGTTAGCAGCCTGACTGTCTCCTAAGATCACAAAATCTAATTCAGTTTACAATCAAGATCAATCATGGGAAATTGGAGTCTTGGCTAAACTATTAAGTCAAGCAGAATAGTTTAAACCAAGACCAATGTCACAGACCAGGATCAGTGGGCACTTCTCAATCCGTGTAAATCAGAGTCTCAGACAGATGGGCATGGAGTCGGATGGGAATGACAAACAGAGACACACGAAAGAGCATGTAGAATCTGAGTGTAATTTTTCAAATCGAGTATCAAACTTTTTATACAGAAGAAAAAACAAGAAAGTCAGGCGGAACACATCCTCCAAGTTACAGTGACACAAAACAAAAGGGAAGTATACATCAAAAGATGCTGTTTACCACTAAGCAGGGAGCCAGGTATAAAGCTAGAAGCTAGTCTATTGTTAAACCCACCACCAGGGGTTCCTAGTAAATGCCTGATTATGCTATTCCCTTGTTTGGGTGAAACTACTGTCCTAAGTAATCACTCTGCAGACTAGCCCTGAGCTATTCTAGCTCTGTAAACCAGTCTCTACTAGAAGTAAATTTGAATGTTACTGAATAGGCAACCTTCTCACTGAATTCCCACAGAATTCCAAGCTCATTGGCTTCAAGGATTTTCTAGGACGTTGGAACACTGGTGGAGGCTCACCTATGATAAAATTCAATCTTTAAAGGCACTTATAATATTGAAAGAGAGCATAAACCATACTAACATGTGGATAAGGTTTGCGTATACAGGTTATGAGAATGCTAAGGTTCCAGGAGAATGAGTTTCCTTGAAACTCTTTGCCTCGTGAGTGCTTCCTGGCCTCTGGGCAAATCAAGCAGACTTCACTGGAGTGGGCGTAGCAACCCATGTATTTTCAATAAATGTCATTTGTGCATTCTGTCATGATGCTAGCAATAAAATGTAATGAACTGAAATAAAAATTTTAGCCCATGAAATAAAAACAGGGGAAAAGCAATGGAAAAAATATTTTTTTAAAGATTCACATAAAAGAAACAGTGAGTTCTCAGAAATGTAGACAAGAGCTTGTAGAATAGCATTGCATCAGCTGGGAGCGATTCATCATTCAGGGACTATTTGTCACCATAAATAGGGTCTTAGGGAGGGATACTACTGTCATTGAATGGGTAGAGTCCAGGGACACTGCTAAACAGCTTGCAATGTATAGAACAGTCCCTCCAATGAATGAACATCTAGCTCTAAAGGCCAACAGTGCCTAGGAAGTGAACAAGCCCAGTGTGGAGATTGTAAGTAGACATAAGGGTCAAACCAAAGCTAGTGCAAGGAGAAGAATGAAGATTTGGAACTCAAGTGGTGGCCAAGTTGGAACTGCTAACTATTAAACCCAAGTCTTAGGGATTTATCTTTCCCCAGCATGTGGACAACACAGAGAGCCATGCAGAGACCACATGTGAACACAACTGAATCTTATCCTTAAGTATGATTGCTGTATTGATAATATTTGGGATAATGGAAACACTCTTGATGGCAATGCATGACTTTATCTCTGTCAATTGCCTACAATATAAAGATTGGATTTTAAACACATTGATTTAATTTTCCATTCATTGCAAACTCTGTTTCCTTATGAATTTCTCTCTATACATTTTCCTCAAAGAATGCATCATCATCTCTAATGCTAAGTCCCAAAGTCAGTGACATAGGACTCAATTAAAAGTAAATGAAGTGAATCCCAAATAGTAATTCATTATTATTCATTTCTGAACAATATATACTCACCAGGTAAATAGCTTATGTGTGCAGTAATAACACCAATCAAAATATGTTTATTGCTCACTCAGGTAAATGTTATAGTTCTACCTACATTTTAAATTTTAATTTGCTCTTAAAAATAAGCTGGGTGAGCTGGGCATGGTAGCGCATACCTTTAATCCCAGTACTTGGGAGGCAGAGGCAGGCGGATTTCTGAGTTCGAGGCCAGTCTGGTCTACAAAGTGAGTTCCAGGACAGCCAGGGCTATACAGAGAAACCCTGTCTTGAAAAACCAAAAATAAATAAATAAATAAATAAAAATAAAAATGAAAATTTTTTCTTAAAAAGCTGGATGGACATAGACACACCCCAAATAACAAGAAGAGCTTTATGGTTAGGTCCTATACAAAACACACATCATTTTAACTCACTTTACATTTCATAAAATTTGGACATTTATCCATAAGCACCATCAAGGAACCTGGGAAACAGATACTTTTGTGTCCATGAGGAAGAGGAAATGGTTGAAAATACTGTGGCATTCTAAACACTTTACTAGTAATATTCTGAAACAAAACAAAGCAAACAAACAAGGAAATAAATAAATATTCAAGATCAATTTATTTTCAATATATTTATAAAGCTGTTTGTCATTGCGCAGCTATTGAAATACAGACTAACTAGTTTTTAGAAATACAGAAAAATGCTAAACTGAAAAAATGTGGTTAGATGGATGAACAAAACTATATTTCATATAAAAATGAAATAACTAGAAATGATGATGGGCGGTGAGCTAAATTCTATGCTACAATAGTAGAAGTTATTTTGTCTTTTCTATGAGTCAGAAAAAGAGAGACTCTGATAGTAAAACACATAAATAAAAAGATACAAGTTTCCCCATCCCCAAGGAGCAGAACTGATAGTGGCTGGGAGACCTCAGGAGAGTTTCTTTACTACCTTAGGTATGGTTAACGAGTGAACTGAGGTAAACTATGAAGAAAGGACTTCAGGGTAAAGAAGGGAGGGTTCTAGCCATGAGGCCCTCATGATGATAAATTTTGGCTTTATAGAATTAGCAACCAAATTGCAAGTCTAATGCAGAATGATGTTAATTTAATGGTGAAAACACACGATCTTTCGATGATCTTTCACTGAACTGAAAGTCTTACTTACCCTAAAGCTGTAACAGCTGCAAACTGAGGTGATTATTTCTGCCTGTTGTCTTGGAATGGCTCTACACTCAGGTCCTCATGCTTGATCAGCAAGCACTATATTCACTGACCCATCTCCTCAACTCTCAAGTATTTTTAAACTTTGCCTTTTTAAGAAAACATATGTCTTTAATATGTAAATATATTGTGGTGGTTTGAATTTGCTTGGGCCAGGGAGTGGTACTATTTGAAGTTGTGGCCTTGGTAGAGGAAATATACTACTATGGGGGTAGTCTCCTGTTTGCCTTTGGCACAAGGTGCAGAACTTTCAGTTCCTCCTGTGCCATGTTTCTACCCTGATGATAATGGACTGAGTCTCTGAGCCTATAAGGTAGCCCCAATTAAATGATGTTCTTTGTAAGAGTTGCCTTGGTCATGATGTTCCTTTGGTTTCAGCAATGGAAATCCTAACTAAGATACATATTAAAATTTTACCTTAGAATATAGCAATGACTGCACACCATGAAAATCATGTTTTTAAAAACTCATTGGAAAGATATGCCACCAACCTTAGCAGTGTAGAGTTCTGCAAACTGTCATTTGAAAACATTTTTTCAAATTATTTTTTAATGAGGTAATTAGTTTGAAAAATTAACATAAAGTTTTCTTCTAAAGATTCATTAGTTTTTTCTGTGCTTTGATGTTTCACTTGCATATGTGTCTGTGAGAGGGTGCCAGATCCTTTGGAGCTAGAGTTACAGACAGATGTAAGCTACGGGGAATTGAACCTGGGTCCCCAAGAAGAGCTACTAATGCCCTTATCTGCTGAGCCATCTCTCTAGCTCCAAGTAATATAACTTTTAGTTGTTCTTACATATTCAGAAACCTACCTGTTTCTTTTTCTTCTTGTGCATCTCAGGGAAGCCATCCAGCTCTGGAATTTTCCTTAAGGGATTAAGGGTCTCTTCTCTATCACTTTTTCTTCTTTTTCCTCTTCTTCCTCTTCTTCCTCCTCCTCTTCTTTTTCTCCTTTTGACTGATGATTTGATATTTTGTATTTTTTGAACCACTCAGAATTTTAAAAAATTAATTATTTTATATATTTACATCTGAAATGTTACCCCTTCTCCCAGAGTTTTCCACCCCATCCACTTCCCCTTTGCCTCTGAGAGGGTGCCCCCACCAGGAATCCCCCTTCTCTGGGGTATTAAGTATCTACAGGACTAGGTACATCCTCTCCCACTAGGGCCAGACAAGGAAGTCAGTCCTTTGCTACATATGCACTGGGGGCCTTGGACCAGTCTGTTTATGCTCTTTGGTTGGTGGCTTAATCTCTGGAAACTCCCTGGGGTCCAGGTTAGTTGACCCTGTTGGTCTTCCTATAGGGTTGCAATCCCCCTCAGGTCCTTCAATTCTTCCCTTAACTCTTCCATAGGGGTCCCTGATATCAGTCCAATGGTTGCCTGTAAGCGTCTGCATCTGTCTCAGTCAGCTGCTGGTAGAGCCTCTCAGATAACAGTTATGCTAGGTTCCTGTCTGCAAGCACATCATAACATCAGTAATCCACTCAGGATTTTTAATTAATTAAATTTAAATCTTTAAATTATTCCCTTTACATCCCACATCCTGCCCCTTCCCAGTCAGCTCCTCTCACAATCCTTCTCCCATTCCCTTCTCCCCTTTATTCTAAGAAGGTAGAGGCACCCCTGGGTATCCCCCTACCCTGGCACATCAAGTCTCTTCTAGGCTACAAGCATCCTTTCTCACTGAGGTCAGACAAGGCAGTCCAGATAGAAGAACATATACTGCATACAAGCAACAGCTTTTGGGTTAGCCCCTGATCTAGTTGTTTGGGACCTATATGAAGACCAAGCTATATATCTGATAAATATGTGTGTGAGGGTGGGGTGGGGTGGATGGGCTAGGTCCAGTTTGTGTGTGTTCTTTGGTTGGTGGTTCAGTTTCCGGGAGCCCACAGGTCCACATTAGTTGACTCTGTTGGTCTTTCTGTGGAGTTCCTATCCCTTTTGTGACCCACAATCCTTGCACCTATGTTTTCACAAGAGTCCCCAAGATCCATCCACTGTTTGGGTATAAGTTTCTGTATCTATCCAGCCACTGGGTGGAACCTCTCAGAGTATAGCCATGCTAGGCTCCCATCTGCAAGCATGGCAGAATATTATAAAGAGTGTCAGGGATTAGCCGGGCGTGGTGGCGCACGCCTTTAATCCCAGCACTTGGGAGGCAGAGGCAGGTGGATTTCTGAGTTCGAGGCCAGCCTGGTCTACAAAGTGAGTTCCAGGAAAGCCAGGGCTACACAGAGAAACCCTGTTTCGAAAAACAAAAAAAAAAACAAAACAACAAAAAAAAGTGTCAGGGATTGTTGCTTGCCCATGGGATAGGTCTCAAGTTTGGTAGGTTATTGCTTGGGCATTCCCTCAGTCTGATCCATCCAGCTTTCCTGTATTTCTTGGAGACAGGATACATTTTGAGTTGAAAGCTTTGTGGGTGGATTGGTGTTCCTATTTCTCCACTGGTGTTCCTGCCAGGCTACAGGAGGTAGTCTCTTCAGGCTTCATATGTTCAATGCTCTGAGTCACAGCTAAGGTCACCCCCATTGATTCTTTGGCTCCTTCCTTATCCCAGGTCTCTGTCTTGTCCAAGATGTCCACACACAACATACTTTGCCATTCCCATCAGTTGTAGATTTGCATTCATTCTCAAGGCCAAATGGCCATCTCTCCTATCCCTCCCCACACCTTACCCTCAACATACCCTGATTCCCCTCCTCATCTCTTCTCCCACCCAGTTCCCTCACTCTGTTACATATGACTGTTTTATCTCCCCTTCAAAGTGAGATTCAAGTCTTCTTACTTTTGCCTTCCTTCTTGTTTAGCTTCATTGTGTATGTAGATTTTAGCACGGGTATCCTCTACTTTATGGCTAATATCCACTTATAAGTGAGTACATACCTTGCATGTCTTTTTGGGACTGGGTTAACTCACTCAGGATGATAATTTCAAGGTCTATCCATTTGCCTGCAAAATGCATGATGCCTTTGTTTTAATAGCTGAATAGTATTTAATTATATAAATGTACCATATTTTCTTTATCCATTCTTCAGTTGAGGGACATCTAAGCCGTTTCTATTTCTGAATATTACAAAGAAAGCTGCCAAGAACATAGTTGAGCAAGTATCTTTGTGGGATGTTGGAGCATCTTTTGAGTATATGCCCAGAAATGGTATAGCTGGATCACGAGGTAAAATATGTCCAGGAGAGGTATAGCTGGGTCTTGAGGTAAAAACTGTTTCCATTTTCTAAGAAATTGCCGAATTGATTTAGAAAATGGCTGTACAAGTTTTCACTCCCATCATCATTGGCAGAGTGTTCCCATTCCTCAACATTCTTGTCAGCATGTGCTATCACTTGAGTTTTTCATCTTAGCCATTCTGCGTAGTGTAAGATGGAGCCTCAAAGTTGTTTTGATTTGCATTTAGCTGGTGACTAAGGATGTTGAGCATTTCTTTAAGTGCTCCTCAGTCATTTGAGATTCCTCTACTAAGAATTCTCTGTTTAACTCTGTACCCCATTTCTAAAATTGGGTCATTTGGGTTCTTGGCATTTAACTTCTTGAGTTCTTTATAAATTTGGGTTATTAGCCTTCTGTCACATGTAGGGTTGGTGAAGATACTTTCTCAGTCTTTAGGCAGTCAATTTGTACTATTGACAGTATCCTTTCCCTTACAGAAGCTTTACACTTTCATGAGGTTCCATTTATTAACTGTTGATCTTAGAGCCTGAGATATTGATATTCTATTCAGGAAATTGTCTTTTATACCAATGGGTTCAACAGTATTTCAATTTTCTCTTCTATGAGATTTAGTGTATCTAGTTTCATGTTGAGGTGCTTGATCTAATTGGACTTGAATTTTCTGCAGGGTGATAAATACATATCTGTTTTCATTCTTCTACATGTAGACATCCAGTTAGATGCGAACCATTTGTTGAAGATGCTTACTTTTTTTTTTTTTTTAACCATTGTACAGTTTTGGCTGCTTTATCAAAACTCAAGTATCCATAGGTGTGTGGGTTTATTTCTGGGTCTTGATTTGATTCCATTGATCAATGTATCCATGTATCTTTTTTGTACCAATACCATGTAGTTTTCATCACTATTGCTTTGTAGTACAGCTTGAGGTCAGGCATGGTGATTCTTCCAAAAGTTCTTTTCTTGTCCAGGATTGTTTTGGCTAAGAGATTTTTGTTATTCCATATGAAATTGAGAATAGTTCTTGCCAAGTCTATAAAAACTGTGTTAGAATTTTGATGGGGATTGCACTGAATTTGTAGATTGCTTTTGGTAAAATGGCCAGTTTTAACTATGTTAATTCTACCTGTCCATGACCATAGGAGATCTTTCGGTCTTCTGATGTCTTCTTCAATACATTTCTTTAGAAATTTGAAGTTCTTGTCATACAGATCTTTCACTTGCTTGGTTAGAGTTACACCAAGATATTTAATATCATCCATGGCTACTGTAAAGAGTCTTATTTTCCTGATTTCTTATCATTTGTATAAACCAGGGGTACTGCTTTCTTTGAGTAAATTTTGATTCCAGCCAGTATGCTGAAGGTGCTTATCAGCTGTAGGAGTTTTCTGGTAGAAGTTTTGGGGTCGCCAATGTATACTGTCATAACATCTCCAAATAGTGATACCTTTATTTCTTCCTTTCCAATCTGTATTCCCTTGATCTCCTTTAGTTATCTTATTGCTCTGGCTAGAACTTCATACTATATTGAGTAGATAGGGAGAGAGTAGGCAGCCTTGTCTTGTCCCTGATTTTAGTGGCCTTGCTTTAAGTTTCTCTTCATTTAGTTGAATGTTGGCTATTGGCTTGCTTTGATTATGTTTAGGTAAGTGCCTAGATCATTTATCTCTCTAATACTTTTAACATGAAGGAGTGGTAGATTTTGTCAAAGGCTTTTTAGCATCTAATGAGATTATGATGTGATTGTTTTCTTTCCGTTTGATTATACAATGGATTAGGCTGATGGATTTTCATATTGAACCATTCCTGCATCCCTTAGATGAAGCGTACTTGGTCATGATGGGTGATGTTTTTGATATGTTTCTGGACTTTGTTTTTGAGTATTTTATTGAGTATTTTTGCATTAGAGAAATACTCAATAAGAGAAATCAATCTCATGGTCTCTTTTTTTTGGTTGAGTCTTTGTGTGGTATAGGTATGAGGATGACTGTGGCTGCCTAGAATGTGGTTGGCAGTGTTCTGTTTCTATTCTGTGTGATAGTTTGAGGAGTATTGGTATTAGCTCTTCTTTGAAAGTCTGATGGGATTCTGTACTAAAACTGGCCTTGGATTTTTTGGTTTTTAATTTTTTTGTTTTTTGTTTTTTGTTTTGGTTTTTTTTGTTGTTTGTTTGTTTTGTTTTGTTTTTGTTGGGACTGAGTGACTGCTTCTATTTCTTTAGGGGTTATAGAGCTGTTTAAATAGTTCTTCATTTAACTTTGGTAAAGGTTATCCATCTAGAAAAACATCAATTTCATTAAGGTTTTCTAATTTTGTGAAGGATAGACTTTTGACCTAATAGTAATTTGAATTTCCTCAGTGTCTATTGTTATGTCTCCCTTTTCATGTCTGATTTTTGTTTATTTGAATAATGTCTCTCTGTCTTTTGGTTAGTTTGGCTAAGAGTTTGTCCTTCTTATCAGTTTTCTCAAATTAACAGCTCCTGTTTTTCTTGATTCTTTGTATTGTTTTCTTTGTAGCTAACTGATTTTCAGCCCTGATTTTGATTATTTGCTGCATTCTAATCCTCTTTGGTGTGCTTGTTTCTTTTTTTTTTTTTCTGTAGCTTTCAGGTGTACTTTTTAAATTTTTGGTAAGAGAACTTTTTAATTTCTTTGTGGAGGCACTTAGTAATATGAACTTTGCTCTTAGCACTGCTTCCATTGTGTCCCATAAATTTGGGTATATTGTGTCTTCATTTTCATTGAATTCAAGAAAGTCTATAATTTCTTTCTTTATGTCTTCCTTGACCCAGAGAAGTAGAGAGTTGTTCACTTTCCATGGATGTGTAGGCTTTCCAGTGTTTCTGTTATTGAAGTTCAGCTTTAATCCATGGTAATCTTATAAGATAAAAGACATTATTTCTGTTTTCTTGTATCTATTGAGTCTTGCTTTGCAACTGAGTATATAGTCAGTTTTTGAAAAGGATGAATGAGGTGCTGAGAAAAAGATTTATTCTTTTATGTTTGGGTGAAATATTCTATAAATGTCTTTTTGGTCCATTTGATATATGAAGTGTTAATTTTGGTATTTCTCTACTTAGTTTCTGTCTGGATGACCTGTCAATTGGTGAGAGTGGGTTTTTGAAGACTCCCACTCTTAATGTATGTAATTTAAATTAATATGTGATTTAAATTTTAGCAATGATTCTTTTACAAATATAGATGCCCTTGTGTTTGGGGCATAGATATTCAGAATTGAGATTCCATCTTGGTAGGATTTCCTTTTGATGAGAATGAATTATCCTTCCCCATCTCTTTTGACTAATTATTGATGAATGTCTGTTTTACTAGGTATTAGAATGGCTACTCCAGCTTGCTTCTTGGGTCTGTTTGCTTTGGAAACTATGTTTTAGCCATTTACTATGAGGCAATGTCTATATTTTTGAGGTTTGTTTCTTGTATGCAGCAAAATTATGGATCCTGGTTTTGCTTTCATTCTGTTAGCCGGTATCTTTTATTAGGGAATTGAGTCCATTGATGTTGAGAGATATTAATTGTCAATGATTGTTTTTTCCTGTTATTTTGATGTTGGTGGTGTTAGTGTATGTGTTTATGTGTGCTTTCCTTGCTTTTTCCAGTATGTAATTACTTATTTCCTGTGTTCTTTGATATAGTTATCCACCTTAGGTTGAAATTTTCCTTTTAGTATTTTCTTTAGGGCTGGATTTGTGGATAGATATTGTAAGAATTTATATTTGTCTAGAAATATATTGTTTTCTCCATCTATGGTGATTTAGATTTTCTGGGTACTTTAGTCTATATTGTATCTGTGGTGTTTTAGAAATTGCAAGTTATCTATTCAGGTCCTTTTAACTTTTAGGATCTCTGTTGAGAAGTTAAGTAATTCTGATAGGCCTGCCTTTATATGTTCCTTGGTCTTTTTTCCTTGCCATTTTAAATATTCTATGTTCTGTAGATTTTGTGTTTTTATTATCATATGCCAGGAAGAGTTTCTTTTCTTGTCCAGTATAATTCTTGTTCTATAAGCTCCTTGTATGTTTATAGGCATCACTTTTTTTAGATTGGGAAATTTTCTTCTATTATTTATTTGAAAACATTTTCTATTCCTTGGAGGTGGGACTTTTCACCTTCTTCTATTCCTATTACTATTAGATTAGGTCTTTTCATGGTATTCCAGATTTTCTGAATGTTTTGTATCAGGAGATTTTTATTTTTAACATTTTTTTGACTGATGTACCAATTTCTTCTATTGTATTTCTTCTATTCTTCTTTTGTGCCTGAGATTCTCTCTTCCATCTCCTGTATTGTCTTGGTGATGCTTGCATCTGTTGTTCTTGCTGTCCTCCCTAGGTTTTCCATCTCTAGGATTCCCTCTGTTTGTGTTTTCTTTATTGCTTCTATTCCCATTTTCAGTTTTAAAACAGTTTTATTTATTTCCTTCACTTGTTTAATTATATTTTCCTATATTTCTTTTAGGGATTTATTTGTTTCCTCTTTAAAAGCCTTTTCATGTTTGATTTTGTATTCCTGTATTTCTTTGAGGAATTCATTCATTTCCTCTTCACAGGTCTCTATCTTCTTTGTAAGATTGGATTTAAGGTAATTTTCTTGTGCTTTATACCCTTGTGTTATCTTTATACATATCAAAAATATTATTAGGCATCTACAAACATTGAGAGGTAATTTGTTCTCATTGACTTATACCTGCTATAAGAAAATTACGTATCAAACCTGAGATGTGGCTCAGTGGTAGCCTTTCCCAGACTGTAGGTTTTGAGTTTGGTACCCTGCACTATCATGTAAGAACATAAAAGATATCTCAGATTAAGAAGCAGATTTCCTTGAAACACATTTTTCCACTTTTACCTTTTACCATTTATATTTAATTCTCTTGGAAGCAGCATATACTTACATTTAAAAATTCTATTTTAAGTTGTTTTGTTGATTTGTTACTAGAATAAACAGTATGTCATATTATACACAATGACGGATACATTTGTAGTCTTACCTGTCATATTTTTGACTGCTTAACTACATTCTACTGATTGAATATTTTAAAACTATTTCCACACTTTCCACACTACTACTTTATCTATTCTATTAGTAGTTACTCTTGAAATAAAAGCATAATTACTTATATAACTTTTCAAGGTATAAGTTCATAGATACCTACTATACTTATTGTTTTTGTATTTTAAATGACCTGTTTAAAGATCATAAGGCATTAACATTACTGTTATTTTGTAATTCATCATCTACTTAGATATTATTAAAAAATCACCACATTATTCATCTTTATTGCCCCTTTCTTCCAAATATCCTACTTATATCGATTTATTTTTACTTCAGTAAAACTCTCAAATTTTCCTTTAAGGGAGGACTACTTAATAGTGAACTCCTTCAATTTTTATTTTTGTGTATGAAAATATTTGGCCTTCATTACAACAATCTATTTAGCTATATATTTTTCTGAATAATGATTTTTCAAAGGATTTCACTCATTATGCTGAATTTTGGCATCCATTTTTGCTACAAAGAACCAGAGAATTTATTATGAGTTAAGTATAAAGAAAAGGTAAAATCTTTCTATCCATTCCCATTCTGGCAGACAGCATTTGGCTACTAGATAGTATTGATCAAGAGCCTGAAGGTGATAATCATGACTAATTGTTAGTATCCTGCAGGGACATAGTGGCAACATGTTAGAATTAACATACTATTAGAAAGAAAGAGGAAAATACTCCTAGTATAATATTCCTAGTATAGTATAGTAGAGTGTAGTATAGTATAGTATAGTATAGTATAGTATAGTATAGTAGTTATTCTGTTCTTGTTCTAGCTGAAGTTGTTTCCTCTTGGTGTGTAAAATTTCATAAGTGATGATATTACAGCATTTTTTGCTTAGTAGCTGACATTGTGTTTATTGGTTGGTATTATCATCTTTAGAAAATTTCAGCCATTATATTTTGAAAATCCCACTGAAAATGGAAGTCTTTTTCTTTTTTTTTTCTTCTGGGAATGACTGCCTGCAAGCCTTACAGAAAATTCCTATGTTCTCCTCCAACTTTTTCTCTTGATTGATTTTTGTTGATCTACCTGTAATTTTTAAAATAATTTCCTTAGCTATGCTTATTCATTGTACTTTGTAATTTATTTAAAAATTTTATTGCTAAAAATATGTTTATAAACCTACTGCCAATTTTTTCAGTTTTTAACTGGTTATTGATATTTTCAGCATTATCCAAAAACGATATAAGCATAATTAATATTTTCCTGTAATATAGCAGCTTGGATCTGCAAATACAGATGGTAAAGACTCTATGTACTTTGTTCTTCTTAACTATTTGATTTGTATATTTCATGAAAAAGTCTCTTCAGTAACTCAAAATCTGGGTTCATGCCTACATCTAGAATAACTCATGTTTCTGCGAATGGCCTCAGTACTAGCTTAGATTCACCCAAATGCAAGCTTACAGCAATATGACTGCCCAGCAATGTGAATCTGTGCTGTAAACTCACACAGGACTGGGAAATATGAGGTTTATTCTGGCCCATAGTACAGCTCCTGAGAAAAGGTGGAAAAGGTTCTCTCAACTTCCTTACTCACATATTTGCTAGATTGTATTGATTCTCTTTCCCCCATAGAACGTTCAAGTTCAAATGTCTGAGATGGGAAAGCATATATAATGCAAACTTAGATTCACATTCTACTATGTCTCTGATTTCTAGTTTTGCTCTTCCTTGAGGTAAATTACTTTTGACTATATTATTAGTAATGTAAGACTTTAAAAAATACTTTTATTTGGAACAGGGGAGATGGCTAACCAGTTAAGAGTAAGTATTGCTTTTACAGAGGACCTGTGTTCAATTCCAAGCACCTATATGGTAGCTCACAACAATCTAGGGGATCCAATCACAATGCACCTGGTACATATACATTCATGAAGACAAAACATTTATATACATAAAGCAGAAGCAAATGAATCTAAAAAGAATTTAAAAAGAAAACACAACTGAAAACAAACGTCTCTTTTGAAAACTTTCTCTGCCTGACTCAGCTTAAAAAGGTAGTTCCTCACAGGGTCCCCAATGGAGGATCTAGAGAAAGTACCCAAGGAGCTGAAGGGGTCTGCAACCCTATAGGTGGAACAACAATATGAACTAACCAGTACCCCCAGCACTCCTGTCTCTAGCTACATATGTAGCAGAAGATGGCCTAGTCGGCCATCATTGGGAAGAGAGGCCCCTTGATCTTGCAAACTTTATATGTCCCATAGAGGGGAACGCCAGGGCCAAGAAGTGGGAGTGGGTGGGTAGGGGAGCAGGACTGGGGGGGGGGAACGTATAGGGGACTTTCAGGATAGCATTCAAAATATAAATGAAGAAAATGTATAATAAAAAATTGCGGAAAAAAAAGGTAGTTCCTTCTGGTAGCAAAGTATAAGGAAAACTAGGATTTGTTAAGTGTATGAAAGAACTGAATTCCATATGCATATTTTCTCTTTTACAAAACCTATCAAATGTCTCACACAGTAGGAGTGCATATTTATTGTAGTAGCAAATACAGAGATTTCCCAGAGTGTTCTAAATATCTTTATCCACAGGAATTTTGATGGAAAGATGAAATATCTCTTAGGCTTACAACTCCACAAGCAGAGTTTAGCATTAGATTCTTGTTTAACAAGGAAATATGAAGGCTTAATTCAAATAGAATTTCTAGAAGTGAAGTGTTGTCAACATGCCTGAAGCTGGAAGGCAATGTGCTGTGGTGGGGAATGAGTTCTCAGATGCTGAGGGTCTGAGTCCCAGTCTCAGCTCTACACATATCTACACATATCCTTAGGTCAATGATTTATTCTATAAGGGGATAGTAATATTATCTCTTTTATTAGATATGCATGGCATAATGGCATTAGCATAAATTACACATTGTCTGGCTCCTGATTTTTGATAAATACTATAGAATATCCTATTTTTTAGCCTAAGAAACAGTTTACAGTGTAATTTCTTATCGTTAATTAAGCATAAAAATTATCAAAACCTTTATATCAACCCCTATTCTTGCAAACAGCAACAGGTTGTTACAGTACAATGTCTGTCAGGAACCTGAAGAATTATCATGACTGATTGTCATTATCATCCAGAAAATACTGCAATTAACAGACTATCACAAGGAAATAGGGGCATAATCCTAGAATAACATTTCTTCTTCCATATCAGGATTTTTCTGGCTAGAATTTTATGACTTTCACATATACAATGTTTTAGTATACACTTTTATTTTATGGTCTCCAAATCTGCTCAAAAAATTAAAACCACCTAGTTTTATCAGATGAGTGCAAGTCTATATTGTCTAGCATAGCCTCCTACCCACGCTGGCCAGAATCTTTTCCTTCTTTTCTCTCCAGTAAAAATTAGAATTCATTTTGTTCTATCCCGACACATGCATTATTGAAGTCTGTGAGGATGCTACTCCACCTTTACAGCTCCAACTGCTTTGCTTATTTATCACTTTCGCTATGCCAAAAATCATCATGATTTGAACAAAGTTGTTTATCTTTTGTGTGGGGGGGGTTCAGAGTCTCCCATAGCCTGGCATAGACAGAAAGGAAGTATTTATTATATAAATAGGTGGATAATTACTTTACTTCTACTGGAAAGTTTTCTCTCCATTATTTTTTAATAATATTCTGCATTTATTTAATAAACCACAAAATATTTCTAAATCAGTACTTCTATTTTGCTTATCCATTTCTTGGCAATACAAACAATGGATAAATTTACTCAAATCACACTCCAATTCATGAGTCAATATTTTGTTAGAAAACAAGTTGAAAGTTTAAACTTCTTTGAAAAAGGTCTCCTTTCATTTGAATTAATGCAAAGGCCATGAGAATATGACATCTTGGTTCATCTGGTCAGACATAAACTTCTTTATAATACTTTAGAAAGTTAATCTTGAATTCCCATTTGGTTCAACTATGCAATAAGAGTGGCACCAAGAGTTGTGTTGTCTGTATCACGCCCCCAATCCCCAGAGATAGTTCTTCTTTTAAAGCATTTGAAAACTTAAAAATAGATCATTGAAAAGAAGTCCTATTATCTCATCCCATGGCCTTTACCAAAGATTGGAAACTGAAAGAGTCTAGTCTCACAGGTCATTTATTCCTATGTGTGTAATTAGTTGAGTGTGGAAGTCTCTGAAGACATGAGAGCAAACAGGGCCCAGTCAGTGGTCAGAGGAACTAAGCCTATCCTCCCAAGGGACAAGAACTTACTCTTCTAAAGTTGCTGTGCTGTCCTTATAAGCACTGAAGAGTCATCACTGAGGAAACTGGCTGTGAAGCAATGTGTCTTTCTCTGTTGTACTCAGCACATGTGAATTTGCTTTTCAAAATACCAAGGAAAGAAGGATGGGAAGAGAGAAAAAATGGGATACAAGAATAAAAGGAGGAAAAGAGGAAAAAGAAGGATACGCTCCCTCCATAGTCTCCAAAGTCTCAAGACTTTCCTTCCATTCTTGTGCAAACCAACCTAACACCTCTGAAATCTGGTACATTTACTTGTCTATTCAATTATTTTGAGCAAAACTGAAAGACAAGCACTTTTAGAGAAATTGACTAAACAAATTGTCTTAGGGTGCTGAGAAGAGACACCATGACCATGACAACTCTTACACAGCACCATTTAATTGGTGCTGGCTTACAGGTTCAGAGATTCATTCTATTATTATCAAGGTAGGATCATGACAACATCCAAGCAGATGTGAAGCTGGAGCAACTGAGAGTTTCACCTCTTGTTCCAAAGGCAACTAGAAAAAGACTAGCAACCTCAGGCAGCTAAAACAAAGGTCTTAAAGTCCATATCCACAATGACATACTTTCTCCAACAAGGTCACACCTACTCCAAAAAGACCACACCTCCTAATAGTACCACTCCCTGGGTTAAGCATATTAAAACCCCCACACAAATGAATTACCTGCATCATATGAAACTTTTTCATATAAAAATTACAGTCTACTCAGATCAACCTCCACAGTCAGTGATATCTCAGCTGTTATTTTGAGTAGATATTTCCTTCAAGCAAGATTTCAATTTTGCAGAAAGGAAAATGCTTTCCCAGAAACCATCTTTGGACTTTACCAGTTTACATTCATTTAAAATGAAAAGCAGCACTTATGTGGAAGGACACTGGCTATTGCCCCCTGTTACAGGAAAAGGAAGACATACCAAAGGTTCTGACAAATGCAAAATGGCTAGACACTGGACTAGGTTCTCCTGTTGTCTGCTGAGCCAGCCAAAGTTCATGTACTTTAGCCATGTCTGCTTTTCCTGTCATATAACTGATGCTACATGAGGCTATCTTCCAAACCGTATGAAAATTTCCACCCATTCTGCTACTCTGGAGCTTAAAATGAAGTAAGGAAGTCTGTTTAGCAAAGAATATGGCTATGACTATTAATAATGAAATTATTTTATAACCAAATCACTCTGCACCGGAAAGTATACAGGAACCTGCTAAATTTTGTTATGTTTGTATTTGATTTTAGAGTTGTGTATAGAGCAATAAGAGTATTGGCCAGAGTCAAGTTCCTAGTTCTCTTAATTTGTATGTAATGCTAAGAATCCTATAGTTGACAACATTGGGCTTTAATGTGTTCATGTTAAACTAGAAATGATTTTTCATTTCAAGAAGTTGTAAAGCATGCCATTAGGCAAGACTTGCAATGTTTTTAGAGGAAATGTGATATATACATAAACTGTTCAGAAACACTATGGTCTATGTTCCTCCTATGTGGAAGGAGGACTTCTCAAGGACAAAAATGACTGGAGTACCAATCATTTATAATAGTGCCACTTAGTGGTCTCTAACATTTTCTTATAGGTTTTCCTATTTTGCCACTCCAGTGGGTAGAAATAACATAGTGCTTGATCTTTTATTTTATGGTAACATTTTATACAGTTCTGACCAAATACCTAAAGAAACTAAAAGATCTTAAAAGATAACATGGTAATGGTTTTCAGAAATGTGCACCTCATTGCTCTCTCTCTCTCTCTCTCTCTCTCTCTCTCTCTCTCTCTCTCTCTCTCTCTCTCTCTCTCTCTCTCTCTCTCTCTCTCTCTCTCTCTCTCACACACACACACACACACACACACACACACACACAATTAACTCAATGTGTGGCTGAAATGACTATTTGAACCTTTGATCTCTCACCTCTACTTCCTGAATGCTGGATTTCATGTGTGCTCTGCCAGCCCAGATTATCCAGATTATGCTTTGCTGCAGATGGAAACTAGAGTTTCCAGCATGCTATACAAACATGATGTCCACTGAACTACTTACTCAGAAGGGTTTACTTCCTATCTTTGGAGAAAGATTTTATGAGTATTTTTGAGTGGAGAGCAGATTTCAGTGTTACAAGTCTTCCACTCTATCCCTCTCTCTATGACCATTTGAGATAGGCCCTCTTATTTAATCTAAAGCTTGCTGATTGTCTAGATAAGCTGACCTGTGAGTCCTTGGTATCATGTTGTCTCTCTTCCTCACTCCCCAAGTGTTGGAATTATGGCAAGCACTACTATGCCTAGTGATTTTCTTACATGGGTTTTAAGCATCCAAACTTAAGCCTTCAAGATGGCTCATCAAACACTTTACCTACTGAACCATCTCCCTAAACATCCATTTTTCAATTAAGCCATTATAACACACCAGACTAAAATTTGGGAAGCTATTGTGTTTTAAAATTCATAAATTACTTCAGTTGTTTTCTAACTTAGAGGTTACTCAGGAATCATTTCTCCCTAGAGCATGTCAACTAAGGTTTCAAGTTGTGAAGACTCCAGTTTAGGAACATATAATAATGAATGGAAACATAAATTATTCAAATTAAAAACACCAAGGTAGAGTTATACAAGTTGTCTTTATAGGTAGCTGTTTTATAGCAATGTCACTGGGAAATTACAAGAATAATAATGCTTGTATATGGTATTAGACAAATGCTTGTATTTTTTTGGTTTGTTTGTTTGTTTTTCATCCAGGAAGTAGCTCTATATTTGACCTGCATTTTTCACTGCTCTAATGAGCAAAGACAAGTTGCACTTCAAATTCATTTTAAGCACTTTACCTTTGACTCTAAAGTGGGAAAATGTAAAGTATGATTTTTCTTATTCTTTGTAGCTCAAACCATATACAAGTATTTGTCTAAGGCTCGAAATAACATTTTTCTTTAAATTTAGAGTGTTGGATTTTTTAAGACATTTAAAGAAAAAAATCAATCATGGCAGAAAGTGGTAGTTTGGCAGAAAATGAGAATCTGCTCAGTATGTTTCATTTTAGGGTCTTAAATGGCTGAGAGGTTAATGCTGCTCTCATCAGTTGGATTTCTTACATTATATGAGAGAAAAGATCAAGAAAGGCCTCTTACAACAAAGAAAAATCCTGGAGTAGTTTGGTTTCCATAGAAACTGGAAGAACAGGTTGGTGAGAGGTTTCAGTCACAAGGTAGAAAGGAGTCTGACCCGAATCTTAAATCTTTAGGGTATACTGACTGCATCACCTTAGAGAGGATTCTTCAATATTTAGACAGGATTACATGTGAAGGACTGAAATACAGTAGCTCAAATGAAGGCAGTGTGGTAATTCTATGACTGGAGAATAACATTGCAAACAAGCTGGCCACATAAGGCTTTCTGATGCTAAGAACTCAGTAGTAGCTACAACTAGAGGATGCTGAGCTTCTCTGAGGCATTATACAGAAAACAGGAAGACTGATGGTGAGTCCCAAACTGAAGGAGTCCCACTGTAGAAATAATGGGGGTTTTCTTGTGAATTTCTGTACCAACTGCTCTTGCGTAATTCAATATCATTTTGGGCATAGAAATTATCCCATTTAAATTATCCTGATGTAAATTATCCTGATGAGTCTAACAATATAAAGACCTTTTTGTTTTGAATAGGCAGATTTTGTTTCTTTAGAATAAATCTCCAGGAAGTGAACACGGATGTAGATTATGTGAGTTAATTAGGGTAGTTTTGTTTTTTTTTTTTTTTTTCATTTTTTGTTTGTTTGGATTTTTGGAGAGAGTAGTACTTTATTGAAACAATATTTGTTTAGGGATTGTCCAAAATTAGGAGTTCCAGAAAAATGTGTACTGAATAATGAATAAATGTGAATCAAATGACATAAAATAGACCAGAATAAGAGGGAAGTCAGAGTGAGCAGAGATTAATGTCCATATGACTGATGGACTTCCTGAGACTTCAAGGATGAGAAAATTCACCAATTATATTCACCGTGCCCATCATCCCACTGACTGGAAGATGCCATGACAGACTCATTCTTTTCACCAAAATTTCTTTTTACTGTCATTTATATCCTTTCAAAACAGACTTTAATCTTTTAAGAAAATTTTAGACTTAAGGAATACTTCAAAAGCAAATATAGAGATTTCCGTATGCTCTGTGTCCAGCCCAGTAGATTTACACTGGAACACAAGTTCCTCTCAAAGGCATAGTCCAATTTCCCACTCTGTAGAAGCATGCACATTTACCTGTTTTTAGTTATTTCTGTAGTATGTTCTAACTTGCAAATGTATGTCCATATAAGGACATAATCTTCTAGTTTAAATGTTGGCAATTGGCTGTTTGGTCTGGAACAAAGGGATCAGGTACATTATCTAGCATATGCTTTCCCTTGCCCCAGACTCCAAACAAAACAAAATTTTAAAAGTACTATGTTCAGTTTTAATATCATTGCAATGTTCAAGATAAAAATCATTAGAAACAATGAAGTTGCTTAAAACTTGATTTGTCTTCTAATTTTTAATCTAAAAAGAACCATTAGAAAATTTTTTTTGCTAACATATATATTGTAAGAAACACTGAAATGACATCTTTAAAGTAAAGGAAAATGCTTTAGCTGAAGAGGAGGAACTCCAGAAATGAAAAGGTGTACCAGAAGAAGTAAGATAAAGGAAATTTAAACTGACTATTAAAACTGTATTTATATGAATATTTAAACTTATATTGACTTTAAACATCAATAACACACTTATAGCAGCTGATGGGGTTTATGAGATACATAGAAAAATAGGTAGATGAGCAATGCACAAAGAAAAACATGGAGAGTACATGAAGCTGATTAAGGTGCTATTAACTGTAAAAGAGGTAATAAAGTACCAGTTAAAGGTGAATGTGGAAGTCACAGTGTATACCCTAAAACATACAGTGGCCACTGAAAGAATAATACTAAATATACTACATAGCTTGTCTGCAGTAGAGGAGTCAAGCAGGGAGATCATTCCTTTCCAGTTTCTCTTCTGTATATCTACATGTCTCTGTTTGTTGTAGTACTCTGCTGGAGTGTTGCTGCTGTTTTGCTTGTGTGCACATGTGTGTGTGTGTGTGTGTGTGTGTGTCCGTGTGTGTGTGTGTGTGTGTGTGTGTTTGTGTGCGTGTGTGTGTGAAGTATAACTTAAGATTAAGTATGGTAATGTCTCTAGCATTATTCTTTTTGTTCAACATTCCCTTGTATATATGGGGTCTTTGTGTTTTCATGTGAATTTTATGGTTACATTTTATATTCCTGTGAAGAATCAGACTTTTATTGGGATTTCATGGGATCTATCAATTCCTTTTGGTTAAATGATCATTTTCACAATACTAATTCTACCAACCCATGTCCATAGAAATTCCTTCCGTCTTCTACTGTCTTTCTCAATGTCTTTCTTCAGAATATTAAAGTTTGCATTCAGGCCCTTCTTGGTTAGGTTTGCTCTGAGGGGTTTTGTTTTTGAAATTGTTATCAAAGAAACTATTTCTTTCTTGGGGTATTTGTCATTGGTATACAGGACAGCTACTAATTTTTATATTTTAACTTTGTTTCCTTCTACTTCAATAAAAGTTTAAGAGTTCTGAAGTCCTTAGTGTCTCTTATGTATAGAATCATATCATTTACAAATAAGAATAGTTGACTTCTTTTCCTATTTGTATCCCCTTTGTTTCTTTACCTTATATTATTGCTCTAAATAAGTTTTCAAATACTTTATTGAATAGAAGTGGAGACAGTGCCAGTCCTGTAAGGAAGCTTTTGCCTGCTGCTACAGGCTACTAGTATTCCTTGGCTTTTGGCCTCTTCCTTCCTTAAGACCAACAGTACAATATCTTCAATCTCTCTTTAGATTCTGAAATTCCTACCTTCACATTTTGTGTGTATAGAAGGTGTCTGGTCAAGTGTGTACAACAGATTATATTTTCAATCCATCTCAAGAGTTTTAAATAGCCCTATATTTAAAATCTCGTTTTCCCTAGGGAGTAACATTGCTATAGGTTCCCAGATTTTGGATGGTAGCTGCCCTGCGATGCACTAAAATCAACAAAAGAATAAATCAATGGAGCAATAGTGTTGTTTACATTGACTGACAGGTTCCAAGGACTTTTTCTAGAATATATTTCAACTTTCACTAACTGACCTGAAACAGAACACAGGTATAACCTAAAGTATTCACAACTGGAAAAAAAAAGACACAAAATAGCTAATCCAGATTACTTCACAGATTACAATGGTAACATGATTTTTAAAACTATGTTAAATCCCAGAGCTTGTGTCTCTAGCTGCATATATAGCAGAAGATGGCCTAGTCTGCCATCATTGGGAAGAGAGGCCCCTTGGTCTTGAAAACTTTATATGCCCCATACAGGGGAAGGCCAGGGCCAAGAAGTGGGAGTGAGTGGGTAGGGGAGCAGGGTGGGGGAAGGGTATAGGGGACATTTGAGATAGCATTTGAAATGTAAATGAAGAAAATAGCTAATAAAATAAATTTAAAAAAACTATGTTAAGTCATTAAATGCAGTGAACAGAGTTGCCTTAAAATATCTGAAGGGGAAAAATTATAAAACATTTCATGTATAAATATACATATATAGTTTAGGTGAAAATTTCTCACCTGTATTGACAATGCTCCCTTCAAGAGCCAAAGACCATCCAATAAAAACCCCAACATCATACATGAGAAGACCTTTTCTGAGTTATTGGTCAACATTATCTAAGAGGCCCAAAAACACTACAGGCTTTTGCTATTGCCATTGGTTGTCCACCAGAAATGGAAACCCTTCAGATACAGTGTTGTGGATAGCCCTGGAACTAATTATATTTGATGTTAATTCTGTTCTTCTGTGAGTGGTTGCAAACAAGGAATGAGTCAGCACTCAGGTGATTTCCTGTAAATCTGCTTCCCACCTTAATTTATAAAATAAAGGAGAGCTGATGATTGGGCAGAAAAAAGGGAAGGTGGAGTGGAAGGTGAAGAGAAAAGAAGGAGAAAATGGAAGAGGGAGAGGATGCAGAGGAGGAGGAAGAAAAAGAAAAGTGGAGTAGAAGTACATGGCCTGGAGAATCTGCAAGTTTTAAGGGGTCTCATAGATGTGGAAGATGGTAGTGTAGTGGGTAAATCTGCCCAATCTAGGCATACAACATGTAATCATATTAACTGAATTGTGTTTTCATTGCCAGGGCATATTTGGAAGGAGATTTACAGCAAAAATACAGGACCAGAGGTACCTGAACTGAATTAGCCAAAAGCCCCTTTCCTCAGGATTAGCTCATGGTATCAGAAGGTACCGTGCAAGCTCCCAAAGGAGAGACATAATCAAAAGTCCTACCTAGCCATGATACCTATGAACCACAAAAATAACCATGATGGCAGGAGAACTCTATAGTAATATGCCTACCTTCAGCTAACCAACAGATCTCTAACTGTATGTTGGCTAGATCAACAGGAGGAAAATCATGCCTAGTAATTAAAACCAAGCCAACTAACCAGGGCTAATAAAGTCATGGATCTTGGAGAACAACCTCCAAGAAGAACAACCATCACTTTACTAATATAATACTTAGCTACATTCCAATTTGTATTTATACCCACAGGTAAGTACAGTCCTTACTCTCCATCAAGGAAACTTCTCTTTGAAACAGATGGCGGCTATAACCAATCAAAATTCAGAGTTGCGTAGCTCAGCCCCAATGAGCTACATTCATCTACTATATAATTTCCACAATAAGGCCCAAGGAACATTGTAGAAGAAGGGGTAGAAAATTGTATAAGCCAAAGGAGCTGGTAGTTTCTGTAAGACTACCTAAAGATTCAGTCCTAAAATCTTACCAACATGACTGCCTAACATGAACTAAACAAAGACAATACTAATAAGCATGCCAAAATCGACATGGAAAAACCCAGGAGGCTTCAACCTTATACAAAAATCTATGAGCAACAAGGAATTCTGAAAAAAAGGAGAAATGGTCTTCTCCAGGGTCTAAGAACACACCAACTTGCTACTGAGTACAAAATTATTATCCATAAAAACACATATTCAAGTAACATCTAGACCGTACATGTTGTACCCATGTATTAGGAATATATGTGTATGTATGTGTGTGTGAATATGCATAATATGTATTACATATATGTATATAACACTAATTAATGAAAAAAGAAGGGCATATTAGAGGGTTTTAGAGAAGAAAGGGGAGAGGAATATTATGTAATTATATTATAATCTCAAAAGTAAAATAAATACTTAAAAATATGAAAAAGTCATTTAAATTTTGATGAATTACCAAGTTGATATTCCAGAAATAAGTACACAATAATCAAAATAAAGACAGTAATTAAAATACTTGGCAGCAATCTGTACCCAAAAGAAAAGATTTATTCATTTCTTCTGCTGATGATTGAATATATAGTAGGCAAGTATTCTACCATTGAATTCTATACCTAGCACATTATCTTTATTGTTTTTTATTAAAAATTTTTCATTTAATATATTCTGATCATTCTTTCCCTTCCCCCAACTCCTCCCAGAGTCTCCCCACATCCTCACCCACCCAACTCCATTTTCTCTTTCTCTCTAAAAAGGAAATAGGCAAACAAAACAAAACCCATGAGAAACACAGATAAGAATACACACCCACATACACAAAACCCACAAAAATACTAAATCCTAATACACAAGCAAAAGACTAAGATAAAAAGTCTCCAAACACAAAAATATGAGACAAATATCTACTAAAACATCAAGTTAATTTTATGTTGAACATTTACTGCAGGGCATGGAAACTACCCTAAAGATGGTTAATACACCCAGTGAGACTCCAATGAAGAAAACTGCAGGTTTTGTTTGTAGTGGTGGTTTTCTTTCTTTTTTTCAAGAAGATATCAATTGTAGATAGATTCTTGATTAGGCATGAGAATTATAGCCCCCTGGGATCTCATCTGGCAACAACCTGTTCAGATTATGTGCATGTTGCCACAGTCTGTGTACATCAGTCCTGTTATATCTGGAAAGTATTGTTTCCTCAGAGTCATCCATCCCTTTTGGCACTTACAATCTATCTTATTCCTCTTCTGCATAGCTCCCTGACCTGAGTGCTCCAAAATCTCATATTTTATGAAAACTGTCTAGTTGTGCATCTCTGTTTTCATTTTCACCTACTGCAAGAGAAAGCTTCTTTGGTGATAGCTGACTGAGACACCGATCTATATGTATAGCAGAATTTCACTAGGAGTCTCTTAATTGCTTTTCTTTTAGTGCAACATTATTTTGTTTTCTTCTAGGTTGATGGCCTATATAGTCTCAGCCTCTCTGACACCCAAGCAGGGTCAGGCATGTGTTCCACCTTTTGTGGTGGCCCTTAATTCCAATCAAAGAGTCCTTGGTTACTATCACAATGAGTGTATCAGCATATCTAGTAGAGGGGTATTCACTACATTGGGCTGATGAACACCTCTCTCCTCTGGTACCATGAAGAGTACCCTCAAGGACTATGGATATTAGTCAGTAGAGATGGAGCCTCTAGTTAGGTGTCAGCTGGATTTCTCCATGTTTTTCCTTTATGACCTTATAACATGGATATTTAACCATATTTTCAGAAAGGAATGTATTCAAAATAAACAATGCCAGGTTCAGGGCTCTGCCTGGAGCTATGTTTTCTATTCTTTATCCATTTAAGTGCCTTCTTGCAGTGACATCTACTTTAGTATGCATCACAACAAAAACCAGAGATGGTGATTTCCTCTCAGAAACAAGAACTTTTTTCATCTTCCTGAAAAATGTACCTTTCTTTTTGCATATTTGGTCCTGTGTATCTATTGCAATTACTGATTTATTACTTTAAAATAATTATTTTCATAATTATACACATTCATTGTGTCAGTTTGTTAGATTTACACAGTAAGTAGGAATTAGTAATTAATGTCTATAAGTCAAGAACGAGTAGAATCTCAGTTTGTCAGAATCAGAAACATGCCTAGATTCCCAAGAATGTACTTTCTTCCAATTCTGTTCTCCTTCTGGCTTTTATCCATGATAGAACTGAAGATGAAGATTTAATTAATATATTAAAAGGTTACTTTATCTTCAAGGATATCAGCTCAGATACAAGGGACATGCATAATTTCCTGGGGTTGTTTTGATTATCTGAGACAAGACTAAAATCATGATTGAAGGGTTTTGTAAATAAGTGGGTTCGAATGGGTATTGAGAGTACCTCACATTGTGTTTCTCTCTGAGATGCACATGCAGTTTTTATTGAATATGCAGAGGTAATATTGATCAGCTTCTTCCTTCTATGTTTCATCACCTTGACCATGAGAGAGAGCATAATAGATGTCTTATTGAAAGACACATGTTAATCTGCTGTGTGACAGAATGCACTTAAACTTGAGGTGGGAACCCTGTTCTCTAAGAGTCATTATGAACTTATAAGCTCTTATTAAAGAGGAAACTTTGAAACAAAATCTTTGTCTTATGGGGGGCAGGAAGGTGAAAGCATCACAGTTGCTATATATTCCAATTCTGTTTTTATGAGCACAGTAAAAAGTATCTTAGGTAAATGTCATTGCAAATAAAATGCATACTTGCTTTCTCTATATCCATATTGAGCTCTAAGGTGCAAATACAGTTGTGAGCCTTAAACTACAGCACTTGGAACATGCAAGAAACAAAACTGTTTCCAAGATTTTCATAACAGTCTGAATCCTTGAGGAAAAAAAAGTTCTTTACATATCCTCATGCAGACAGGCCAGGAGAAGGATGAGCATCTTTGTTTAAAATCTGCTGGATCTCAGAACAGAATTTAGAAAGAAGAATAAAATTGATTTGTCCTGGGTGGGCTAAAATTAGAATAGAAATGTGACTCGAGGAGGTTGGACCACCTTTGATAAGCCTGAGAGAAGTCCAATTGCAATGATAAAAAGCAGCTCTTGCCAGCATCATTGTACAGCTGACTGCTGCACACACATAATAAAGCTCATCATTGTGTTTCCCACAGTGAGAGCTGGGCTCAGAGGGTATAACTGACAAGATTCTTCTGGTAATTTTTATTCCTGTAGAGGTAAGGTCCAGCAGCATCCTGTAAGGTTTCTGTATTATGAGGCTGGTTACAGAATGCTAATTAGAAAGAAGATGGGTTCTTATACAAACAGAACTTATTTTAGGTGAGGTTAATGACTGTGTTGTGCTTAAAAGTTTACAAATTAAGGGACTGGAGAGATGGCTCAGTGGCTAATAGCATTTGCTATCTTCCAGCGCACCCATGTTGAGCTGCTAACACTACCTGAAACTCCAGTTTCAGGGGATTCAAAACATTCTTCGAACATCTGTGGGGACACACACATATGTGACATGGACACACAAACATATATATGAAAATATTAAGTTTGCAAATTGGTTTTGCATGTGCCATTTCACTTAATGTAATATGTAAACACGTCTATGTGGCATTCTGCAAATGAAAATATGCACACAAAGATACTAATTATGTGTCCAATATATACAATCAATGAACATTATCTTAGTTTTCCTTCTACTTCTGGGATACACACCATGGCCAAAAGCAACTTAGGGATACAAGGGTTTATGTGACTTGCATGTCCTGATCATACTCCATCGCTGAGCGAATCCAAGGCAGGAACTCAGGTAGGGCAGGAACCTGGAGACAAAAATGAGAGCAGAGGCCATGGAGAAATGGGCTTACTGGCTTGCTTGCTCAGATTGCTACTATATACAGACCAGGCACACCCTTGCATAGGGCTGGCCTGAGCTATCCTACATTAATCATTAAGCAAGAAAATGTGTCACGGACTTGCCTACAGACCAAGCTGATGGAGACATTTTTTGCAGTTGAGGTTCCTTCTTAATATATGACTCTAGCTTATGCTGACTTGACCAAAACAAGAAATCTAACTAGCATAAGGATGAAGGCAATTAGAATAGTTGTAATAATCAACATTTCAACTTATATCTCTTTTTTTCAATAACAAAGGATGAATTATGGAATGCCATGGTTGATTGTGATTTTTTGATCAATATAGGTAACACAGAGCAGAAAATAGTAGAATACTGTTAATGTAGAACAAAGTTATGTTAAGTATCAACACAAACTGAGTGTCACTATTAAATACATTTGTAGAAAAAAAATGTAACTCTTCCTTTTGGCAACTGATGTTTAAATGAAAGGATTTAGAAAAGTTCATAGCTATTATTCATACCATGCCATACAATAGATGATCCTGGAAGGTACACTCTGGGAAATATTTTATCAGTTGCTTTAATCATAAGAATAGTTTTATCTGAAGTGTTTATTGTACTTACTTCCTGATTCTTAATATTCCTTAATTATGTAATACATTTTGTGTGTTTACTTGTAATGTCTTCTTGTATGTGTGCATGTTCATGTGTGTGCTGATATACTTGCATATACAGAAGAGTGTGTGTGATCTCCAGATGACAATTTTAGGTGTTATTCCCCAGTCACTGTTCTCCTTTGTATTGAGGTAGCATGTCTGACTGGCTAGGCACTCACCAAATCGGCTAGATTGAGCAGTCAGAGTGCCCTAACAATGTGCCTGTCATTACCTCCCCAGCATTAGAATCATAAGCATGACATGTTGTGTCTAACACCTTTGCTATGGGCTATGGGGGTCAATTCATGTCCTCATGCTTAGTTGGAAAGAACTTGACCAGAAAACATACTGTCTATGATTTACTTTTTAAAAGGGGTGGTAATATGTATATTAAATTTCATATGTATACACAGTACAGAGGCCATCCTTGCAGCAGGTTCTAAGAGTTCCAACCCAGAGACAATGTCAATGACTTTCCAAGTCTAGTCAAGACAACAGAGGCTGGCTGCTGCCCTTTCTCATAGAATTCCTCCTTTTTGCTGGCGAGGGCTTGGTGGAACTGTGGGGAGAAACAGTGGGGGCTGAGGGTCCCTTGGGAGCAGCATCTTCTTGCAGGGAAGCAGCTCTCTTGGCAGGTTGCTCTGATAACTGCTGCTTCCCTTTCTTTTTCTTTCTTTCTTTCTTTCTTCCTTCCTTCCTTCCTTCCTTCCTTCCTTCCTTCCTTCCTTCCTTCCTTCCTCCCTTCCTTCCTTTCTTTCTTCTGTTCGTTCTTTCTTTCTTTCTTTCTTTCTTTCTTTCTTTCTTTCTTTCTTTCTTTCTTTCTTTCTTTCTTTCTTTCTTTTCTTTCTTTCTTTCTTTCTTTCTTTCTTTCTTTCTTCTGTTCATTCGTCCTTCTTTCCTTCCTTCCTTCCTTCCTTCCTTCCTTCCTTCCTCCCTCCCTCCCTCCCTCCCTCCCTTTCTTTCTTCTTTCTTTCTTTCTTTCTTTCTTTCTTTCTTTCTTTCTTTCTTTCTTTCTTTCTTTCTTTCTTTCTTCTGTTCATTCATCCTTCTTTCCTTCCTTCCTTCCTTCCTTCCTTCCTTCCTTCCTTCCTTTCTTCTTCTTCTTTTTTTTTTGCTTTCCCAAGCTGGGCACCATCCTTAGGCCTTGGGGCAGCTCAGCAGGTGTTCCTGAGTCCTCACCCTTGAAAGGGGCACTCTGTTTTGGGAAAGCAGCTTCCTTGGAGAGCTTCCATTTAGGTTGCTGTTGCTTCAGCTTCCCAGCCCTCTTTCTTTCCTGATCACTTCGGCTTTCCCATCAAGCTGACTGCTTTCCCGGGACCTGGCAGACACTTGGGCATTGGGACAGAAGTTTCACTCAACAAGCCTAGCCCTTTGGAGATGCTGTTCACCTTCTGAAGGACTTCTTGAAATGTTTCTGTCTCGACAGACAACTGCTGCTTTGCTTTTGCAGCCCCACGGGCTTTCTCGGTGGGCTGACAGTACTGTTCTCAGACTTTAGGGTGACCTGATCCTTCAGGTCAGGTTCTGTAGGGGTAGCTGCTGCCAAATTTCCTGCGTGGGGCTGGGGAATGGAATAGGAAAATTTCTTGAACTTGATGATAAAGAAACCATCCACATTGTGAGTGTGAGGGTAGAAGCGAATGCAGAATGGGGTGAAAGCACTTTTCTTGGAAGCGGGTAAAACTGTCCTGGCTGAAGTCCAGGCCAGTGGGCACCAGTCGCACATTCCTCTTCTTCAAGTCATAGTCTACCACCCACTCGTTCTCTTCCACCGTAATAGAATAGGTGCAGTAGACCATGTAGCCTCTGGTTTTGGAGGCAGCATTGACTGAGTCAATAGCACTGAGCAGCAGTTCCTTCTGAAGGTCATCATAATGGCTGATTGGTTTCTCCCAATTGGTGCAGGTTGCCCACGACACTCTTGAGCCGCTCTGCATTGGCATCATTGAAGGATCACACCTGTGTTCTTCATCAGCTAAGCTATGTAGCTGGTCTTTCCTCAAGGAGCACAACACACGTCTAAGATCTGCTCATGCTCCTGAGGTGCCAGGGTCATGACAGGTAGCAAACTCAAAGCTCCCTGCAGCATATAGTGTCCAGCACGGTACTCGGGAGTAGAGCTAATAGGCACTGAAGAATCATATACCGCAAGTCCCAACTTTGACCACTTTCCCAATGGATCCAGATTAACCCCATGATTGATCAGGGCTTGAGCAAGGTCTCGGAGACAGGTTTTCAAGGTGTTGGCCAGGGTACCTCGTTACTTTCTAAGAACTCTATCAACTCAGACAGAGGGAACAGCTCCATGAGCTTACTTAACAGGAAGTTTCCATAAGAATAGTAAATGGCCAGATCCTTCTGAAGCTGATTCAGATACTCAGTTCAAGACTGGCCTCCTCACTGAGCCCCCAAAACCTTAAGTACTCCAACTATATCCTGGATCCGCTTGTGATCCAGGTCTGGAGCCTGGGCATCCTGGTCCATCTCCCCAGCAGGGGGCGGCACAAAGGCTTCCTTATTTTTTTACATTAATCTGCAAATCCCCCTCTGCTTTGTCATCCCTTCTAGGATGGGACTTAGGGGAAACACCATCACCTTCATTGTCATCAGTATCCTTTTCACTCCACTGCCCCCTAGCTGCGGTGTCCCAGGCCTTCTGCTTCAGAGCAGCTCTTTTAATAGGGCAACAACTTTTCCTCCTCGTGCTCCGAGTTAAAGACAGTTCCATAGTCATCCACCTATCTTCACTACTGTCCTCAGAGCCCCAAAGGTCCCCCTGGGTCACCACACCATCTTCAGTCTTCCTCCTCATCTTCATTACTGTTTTCAACTGGTGCTGCGCACTTCTCATCTCGAGGCTGAACTGCTCCTTTGGATAACTCTCCAGGTAATATTTTAATTCCAGGAGATGTATTTGGTTTAGGGACTTCAAGAGACCACGCCCTCCTCTTGGCTGCCCTCTTTCGAGCACGACTTGACAGCCTCTTAAAATTCTCATCACCAGCTACAGGCAAAAATCTTACCAGTTCGGTCTCTGTACCCTTCTCTTTTTGGGCCTTTCAGACTGGCTCACGCTTCTTCCTCATAGGATCCAACCTGCGTCCCATGATAACTGAAGGGTCGGCTTGCCTAGACCTGGTTATGGCAAACCCAGCACCTCCAGTCAAGGCCCGCTCCACATGCACTCGAGGAAGAGCCCCATGATTTAAATTATGGAGCTGAGAATACTTTAAAAAAGAGAAAATTATGAGAGTATGTGAGAGAAAAGATTTGTTGTGAAAGCATAAAAAGTGATCTTAGTCAACACCAACTCCTATATTGTCACTGAGAAGCCAGCCAGCAGGCAGGAAGCCATCATTCTGCACAGGAAGATACTAAAATGAATCATAGGTGGGTTTTCAGTGAATACTTACAGAGTGAATGAATGTTTATATCACAGAGGCATCTGGCTCATGAATAAACATTTAGATTAAATGCTATTATAACTGTAAGTTTTACAGGACACATTGGCTGAATGTATCCTCATTCTATACCTTCAGGCAATGAAGGATTTTACTCTTTCATTTTTAAAATTTGTGTCTTCCTCTTTTGACATTTAATATGCATATTTTATGGAGTAGTTTCCCCTCTCTATTTTTAAGCATGGAATATTTTGCTGGACAGCTTTAGTCAAATTCAGATTTAATTACTGCATTAATCTAGCAAGCTATTATAAACAAGGATGCTGAGTCTCAAATAAAAAGCTCAGTGTAACATGCTGTAACCAGATCTTCCATTTCCTACTGGAATTAAAATATGTGACAATAAACCAACATTTTAATATATCTTTACATCAATTTGAGCATTTGAATCACTTAACATACCATTCGTTTTATACTAGAGTGTCTGACCCAGTTGATGTAGAATGGAATGTCAGAGTTGCTGGGCATGTTCCTATATAACTAAATGAAAGATATGTTCCCTATAGCTTCCGAACATTGGTTCCCCTGAACTGATTAAGTAAATTCTAGATATCAAGAGTTACTTTGTAAGACAGATAACCAGGATGAAAGCAAATTGGAGCTAACTACAGTATCTAAGAATAAAAACTAAGTATCTTTGTATAGATGTGACAAGTAAGGTAGAGTTAAGCTAGAATTTCCAGGCATCTTGTCAGTAGGCTAATTTGAAGAATTTTGCAGGCTCCAAGACATAGGAGCTGACCAGATCCCTGGAACCTGGCTGGAAACCTAGGTTTGTTGCCTATGAGACAACACTGGGAAAGTTCACAGAAAAAAAAAGAAATGCATACTCAGCTGTTCAAGATGAGGACTTGCTGGCTAAGGTCCTCACATGCAGGACAAGACTCTGCTTCTCAGATCTAGATTAAGATTGGCTCAAACTTCCAATTCATTACTTCTATTTAAACTTCTCTACTATACACACAGCACCAAAGACAGGGGACAGGGGAGCTGTATTAGTCAGGGTTCTATAGAGTCACAGAACTTACAGATAGTCTCTATATAGTAAAGGAATTTATTGATGATTTACAGTCTGCAGTCCAAATCCCAACAATGGTTCAGTAGTAGCTGTGAATGGAAGTCCAAGGATCTAGCAGTTGCTGAGTCCCACACGGCAAGAAGGCGAAAGAGCGAGAGCCAGACTCCCTTCTTCCAATGTCCTTATATGGTCCCCAGCAGAAGGTGTAGCCCAGATTAAAGGTGTGTGCCACCACACCTTTAATCCCAGATGATCTTGGACTCGGAGATCTCCCTGTCTTGATCTTCTGGATTCAATCACCACTGTGTCTCAAGATCTCCATACCAAGATCCAGATCAGAAAATTCTATCTCCAAGTCTCCAGATTAGGTTCACTGGTGAGCCTTCCAATTCTGGATTGTAGTTCATTTCAAATATAGTCAAGTTGACAACCAGGAATAGCCACTACAGGAGCTAAAGTTATGACTTCTGTACCCTCTGGCTCTAACTTCTTACTCTATTAATTTTCCCCTGACATGTTTTAGACTTGTTACTGTGGGTCCTGGAGTGACCCTCAGCACTTTATTTTGTTGTTTGAAAAATAAAAGGAAAGGAAAACAATGGAAATAAAATGTACTGAAACTTGAAAATTTAAGTTTTAGTTTAAATCTGAATTAATGACAATAATCATTAATTCAGTTGCTTCTTGATATGGCCCAAGCTGGTTTTTTGTGGTTTTTTGCTCCTGTTCCCAGGACAGTGCTTGCATATTCTTTCCCCTGGAGCTCATTTTCTAGCTTTATTTGAAGGCTAGGGAAATGAAATATGAAACCTTCTTTTCATAGTTTCACGTTTCATGCCATGTAACTTATCTGAATATTTCTAAACAAAGAAGGTTGCCACGCATGCCAATTACTAGTATTAATATTTATCGTCACTTTGTTCACTGAAGCCTCATCATGGGAAATCTTTATTTCAATGAAAGATGTCATCTGAGGTCCATAACTAAAATGATCTGCCCAAGTAGGTATCATTTTGTATTGTTTCTCAGGATTGTCAGGTAACTGGCTTGATTTCTATAATGTAGCCTCTATGAATAAAATCGAGTGATTGGGGGACTATTGTTCCATCCTCTAAATTCCAGGTGCACTAGAGAACATGTGGATTAAAACAAATTTATTGAATCCCTATTTTGTGATTTATAGGCCAAAGGAACTAATGGCAACAAATAATTAATTAAATACACATTTAGAAGTTCTAGTTGGTGAGAACTAACTGGTAAAGAGGGCAATACAACATTGCTGTTGCTTGCATGATATAAATAGGGTTCCTTCCTTATATGCCTTTCTGGTTTGGAGCATGCTATCATTTAATTTGCAGTTCGGCCTTCCTTCTAACTTACACCTAGATGTACCTGATTCAGTCTTGTATGCTAAGGCCTCTCTAGCTACCCCAGCCTTTCTCCTTGAGCCCTCCCTGACACTAGCTTCAAACAGGTGTGGCTAAGGAAGGGCTCTGTGCCCTCCCCTTTAGTCTCCAATCTGAATCCTTGTTTTCACTTGTAAACTCATAGTCCATCATTGGAACCCACTAGCTCTGCCTTCAAAGTGAATCCAACATTCACTCCCATTTTACTATCTCTGAAACTACATCTGTAGCTTTCTCTCTGCTCTGGCCTCTGCAACAGGTGTGTGTGTGTGTGTGTGTGTGTGTGTGTGTGTGTGTGTGTGTGTGTGTGGCTTCTGCTCTCTATAAAATGGCTACACTTGAGAGAAATGTTTTACAATGTAAGTTAGCTCAAGACACTTTTCTCTTTCAGAATCTTCTAACTTCTTGTCATGTTTTTAAAATTATAGAACTGTGTCCTCTTATCTGCTGCCCTAGGTAATCTGGGCCATAGGTCTCTCTTTCACTGCATCTCTTTAGTCTCTTTCTTGGCTGTGGATTTTCTGGGGTTCCTTTATACTTGACCTTAGTTAAAAGCCAAGAAACCAGTGACTATTGTGCAACGCTCCCATCTAAGACACTATGTGATTTTTGAACTCTTGTCCTAACCCTGAGTCACCATATGAGCCTTTGGTTTTGTTCTTTTCAGTTCCCTTTTCTTATTTCTCCTTTTGCTTTTTGTCTCCCCTTCTTTCTTTTCTCTCCTTTTCTTTATACATGTAATTGATTTATTATTTAATTTCTTTATTAAATGTAATATTTATTTCTTCCTCTAAGTTGCATCCTTCTAGAGGATATGGACTTTGTGGGTTTTCTTACTATATAAACTTGCAAAAATGCCTGTCACATATTAAATATTATGTAAATTTTGTTAAATCAATACATGGGTAAATTTAATCTATTTCTCTGTCTAAAAAGTAGAGGCTAATAAAAGTACAGGTAACCAATTTCTAAAACAACAGTTCTTCCCTAACACCTTGTGTAACCTCAATAAACAATTTCCACTGCTTGTCTCGTCTTCTTACATTGTGCTAATGGCTTTGTGGCATATCACTCATCTCTCAAAATCATGTTCTCAATGTGTTCTTAGCTTCTATAGAGGGTCAGAGATGTTAAAGAACTCAATGTTCCATTACCATACCACTTTTAAATGATGGAAATAAGTCTTAAATTTATCTAAATAAACTCCAAACCACATGACTTCAATAACTTAATTATGTATAGTGTAGCAGTTTCTTTTCTTTTTTAAAAAATCTGGACTATTGGAATCCATAATTATGTTCAAGGTGCTGATAGTTTCATCACCCTGTTAAAGAATCTTCTGGAGTAGCACAAAGAAAATTATGGAAGTGCATAAAATAATAATCAGGAATCAGAATAAGTGGATTATGATTTTATGTAGGCTGCACCCTAGTTTTGTAAACTGGAATTCAGCCTTTTTCCAAAGGAAAAAAAATGACCGGAATTAAAATAAAATCAGAGATTTGAAATTGGATTGTTCTTGAGCAAAAATCACATTAGTAACACGTTTTCTTAATTTCTTCTTGTCTTTTATTAAATTTCCTATTAGTATTTTAACTGACAGATGAAATTATGTTGATTAAATGCACCATAGTATTTTGAAGAGACTTAATAAATCTAAGTACATATTATTTATCCAGTGATATTGGTTTATAAAAATACTTTACTTCTATTTTTTTACCACTTTGCAAGAATAGTGTATGATGCTAGGTATAGTCACTATGTGGCAAAATATATTTCAAGGTACTTCTCCTGCTTAACTGAGAAACCTCCATCTTTATCCTTTCTAAAGCTTTCATGAATTTAGCAAGTGATGGGTTGCATCTTTACCAACGAGTTTCTAGCATCTTCCAATTAACTGTAATATTTTCTACCCTAGGCTTTGGGGTATTAGACTTTGTTAATTCTGAGCTAGATTCTAGAATGTTCTACCCCTCTATTAGGTCTCACAGCATACTTGTCTATGCTATGAGTATCCTATTGTCAGAAGGTCCAAGAAGACATAAGAGTGGAATTAATGCATTGCTCAATTTCAAATTGCCCTATAAGCAACACTAATGCTATTTTCATATTTTACAAGGCTGTAAAAAAAAACAAAATAGTATTAGCTATGTAATTATAAAAAAAATCTAAATGAAGCCTGGCAGTGGTGGCACATGCCTTTAGTCCCATTACTCAGAAGGTAAAGGCAGGAATACCTCTATAGACACGGCCAGCTTGGTCTATAGAACTCTCCAGAGAATCCCACCACAGCCAGTCAAACTATACAGAGAAATTCTGAAGTGGAAACTTTTGGTTTCTTTGGAAAGTCAGTTATATCAAATGATGTTTTGCTGGGGCACACAGATGAAAGAATATTTTGCTAAAGCAGACATATGAAAGAATGTTTTGCTGAAGCAGACACAGGTGAAAGGATGTTTTGCTATAGCAGACATGTGAAAGGATACATAATGCTTAGAAGGAATATAAATATGACCCCACAGACAGTGGAAGCTTGAGTATTGGTTCACTTTGCTCTGCCTTCATTATTCTTCACTGATAGCATGCATGTGTTGATTCACCTTACATTGCTTTGCTGAGCTTTGCTAGTTGTGACTTGAGAGAGAGAAACTTGCCAAAGTACTTCTCATGAGTTTCCTGTGGCTTCTTGCACTTCAGCAGGCTTGGGCCAATTAGCAGAGCCTTGTTGCTTCTGGATGGAATTGTCATTGCTGATTCATGAGTGGTGATTGCTGAATGGACTGACTACCACTGATAATTCATGTTGGTGTTTTGCTAGAGGACTGGACTGATGATATCCAGACAACAGAGATTGGACTCACTTTCAAAGAACTATTTTTAAACAGATTCATTTTCCCCATGTCCTAATAACTTTTCTTTTCCACTACCTTTGGAGGGTGGTGGGCTAAAGGGGAGGTTGAACACGTGTTAAAGTAGGTAGAGAAAAATTCAGAACGACAAAACCCATCTCAAAAACAAACAAGTGAACAAGCAGCAGCAGCAGCAACAAAATACTAAATATCTCCAAAACATCTCTTAAGTTTTGGCTGACTTATGTGTGAAAGACAAGATGACCAGTTTGTTTCATTGATGTCTTCAAATGCTTACTAAAGAATTATGTTTAAAATAAGAATGTTTTATAAAAACAGACAAGAGAATGTATCTAGTACTACAACATACAGATGTAAAGTGAAAAATCTAGTCATCCAATAATTTCTTTGCAGAATGCCAAATATCTGGAGGCTTGAAAAGACTTGGCAATTACAAAAATATTTTATTCTTTAATCTGCATGCTTGTTTTTACTGCAGTCATTTCCTAATTTGGCATAGTGTCAACCCTTAAGAAAGGGTTGAGAGGGCTGGGAAAAAGTTTGTTTTTATTTTTGATTTTTCCACAAAGTACTACATAAGATATTATTGTTTGAATTTTTTAAAAGAACATTGGTTTGTCCAAAGGCATTTATGTAGTATATAATTCATATCACACACTCTTGAGTAATGAAGCTTTCAGTTTTGCCTTATGTATTTTTATAGTGATAAATACAGTCCGAAGAACAGAAGAGCTACAGTTGCAACATGGAACTCATGCTCTTGAGCTGGCATCACATTCTATTAATCTAGTTATGGTGGTGGATGCAGACTATATACATTAAAGATATGGGAAGAAGAAATAAATGTCAGATTATTTTACAGTCTTTAGGATTGGTAAAGTTTCTTATCACTTTTTTAAAATGACGGATATCTAGAAAACCAAAAATAATCTAGTCTTCCAGCTAACTGCAAACATCTATAGGTGTATTTTTAAATTTTTATTGGTTATTTTATTTATTTATATTTCAAATGTTATTCCCCTTCCCAGTTTCTCCTCCGAAAACCCTCTATCCTACCCCTCCCCCACCCTGATTCTATGAGCATGCTCACCCACCACTCATTCTGGCCTCACTACACTAGTATTCTCCTATACTGGTCCATCAAGTCTTTACAAAACCTAGGACCTCCCCTCCCATTAATGTCAGATAGGGCCATCCTCTGCTACATATGCAGCTGGAGCCATGGGTTCCTCCATGTGTATTCTTTGGTTGGAGGTTTAGTTACTGGGAGTTCTCAGGGGGCTGGTTGGTTGATATTGTTGTTCTTCCTATGGGGTTGAAAATCCCTTCAGCTCCTTCAGTCCTTCCCCTAACTCCTCCATTGTGGTCCCATGCTCAGTCTGATAGTTGGCTGCAAGCATCCATATCTGTATCAGTAAGGCTCTGGAAGAGCCTCTCAGGAGACATCCATATCAGGCTCCTGTCAGCAAGCAATAGTGACTGGGTTTGGTGGCTGCATATGGGACGAATCCTTAGGTGGGGAAGTCTCTGGATGGCCTTTCCTTCAGTCTCTGTTCTACTCTTTGTCCCTGTATTTCCTTTAGGCAGAAGAAATACTTGGCTAAATTTTGGAGAAGGATGGGTGGCCCCATCCATCAACAGGAGGTCATGCCTAACCTTTGCATATGATCTCTACAGGTTCTCTGTCCCCGTTGTTTGGTATTTCAGCTAATGCCATCTCCTTTGGGTCCTGTGAGCCTCTTCTTGCTTTGCTGGCATCTGGATCTTTCTGGTTGCTACCCCCAGTTCCTCATCCCCCATTGCTACATAACTGTTCAATTTCCTGACCTTCTGTATGTCTCCCAGACCACCTCTCATACCTGATCTTGCCCTCCTTTTCTCCTACCCCCCCTACCTTCTTCCCAATTCCCTTCTAGTCTCCACGTCCGGTGATTATTTTGTTCCCTCTTCTAAGTAGGACTAAAGCATCCACACTTTGGTCTTCCTTCTTGAACTTTATATGGTCTGTGAATTGTATCATGGGTTTTCTGAACTTTTTTTCTAATATCCACTTATGAGTATATACCATGTATGTTCTTTTGTTACTGGGTTACCTCACTCAGGATGATATTTTTTTAGTTCCATTCATTTGCCTGGGAATTACATGGATTCATTGCTTATAATAGCTGAGTAGTAGTCCATTGTGTAAATGTATCACATTTTCTGTATCCATTCCTCTATTGAGGGACACCTGGGTTGTTTCCAACTTCTGGTTATTATAAATAAGGCTGCTATGAACATAGTGGAGCATGTGTCCTTGTTACATGTTGGAACATCTTCTGGATATGTGCTCAGGAGTGGTATAGCTGGGTCCTCAGATAATACTATGTCCAATTTTGTGAGGAACTGCCAGACTGATTTCCAAGATGGTTGTATCAGTTTGCAATCCCACCAGCAATGGAGAAGTATTCCTCTTTCTCCACCACCTCCCCAGCATCTGCTGTCACCCTAGTTTTTGATTATAGACATTCTGACTGGTATGAGGTAGAATATCAGGGCTGTTTTGATTTGCATTTCCCTGATGACTAAGGATGTTGAACATTTCTTTAGGTCCTCAGTTGAGAATTCTTTGCTTAGCACTGTACCCCATTTTTTAAAGTTATGTGGTTCTCTGGAGTCTATCTTCTTGAGTTCTTTATATATATATTGGATATTAGTCTTCTATTGAATGTAGGATTAGTAAATATCTTTTCTCAATCTGTATGTTTCCATTTTGTTCTGATGACAGTGTCCTTCTTATCTAATATTTTGTAAGATTAAAAATTGAGGTCAAAATTGAATTCCAGGTTAGATTCCTGATTAACCTGGTAACTGTTGTTTCCAGGGTCTAAAGCACACTGTGGTTGTTATTCTAGCATTAGGCAGTATCTTCACCATCCAAAGTGATCCTTTCCCCCTTCTCTGGGAAAAACTATGCAATGGACTTTGATCTCTTGTAGGTAGTCAAGCAAGACTCAATGAAAAACACATTCAACAAGAAGGACCAACAAAGAGGACCAAGAGACTGGTTCAAATGAATTCTTGCTCCCAGAAATCTGAGCCAGCAAGGTTTGCCCATACTTAGAACAAATTTCTTGATATTCAGTGCCAGGTAAACCACTTAATGCAATTTTCCTTTTTAGTCAAAATAAGAAAATCTCTTTAGGAGAATGAAACTCACAATAACACACAGAAAATTTACCCAAGAATTTTGTACTGCAGTTTTATAGAAATTAAGCAAGTTTTATAAGTCCAGTCTTTATTATCACGTTAATTAAAAAATAAAAAACTGCACACCTGATATATTAGGAAACAAGAAAACAAGCTGAAATATTTTAAATACTTTGAAAGACCTTTTGTTATTTCAGATCTTAAATAGTCAAAAATAATGTATTGAAAAATTGTTTTCAACTTTGATTTAGTTTTACTTGAGACATGCAAATCCTATTAGCCTCCCATTATGCTAAATCATTTCTTAGTAAAAAAAAAAATCCTCTCATTTTAAAATGAGAGGATATCTTCATACTTTGCAAATAGATTCTATTTAATAAGATGTTTAATGAGTTGCAGTTTAAGAGTGCTGTGGTAATAACATACCTAGCAGAGATTGATGAGAAAAATGCCAGAATAATCAGTATGGACTACCTGTAACTAATTCCTAAATCTTCTGCATTAATAAGTAAGTCGACAGCTTGCATAAAATTAAGCTACTATCTAATAGAGGAGGTGTTAGAAAATGTGATTAGATTTGGTTTACTCATCACTTTGCTTAGATTGCCATGGCAAAATGCCCTAGGCTTATGAGTAGCTTCAACAAATGCCCTCACTGTTTTGATCACTTCAGAAGCTTGAGATCAGGGTACTTACAAGGAAAAAGTTCTCTTTCTGGTTTGAACACCACTGTTTCTTGTACATGTATTCATACCATGTGTACTTGTGCATGCGCGAGAGCATGGGTGCATGTGCATGTGCTTGTGTGCTTGTGTGTGAGTGCATGTGTGTGTGCATGCGTGTGTGTGTGTGTGTGTGTTGAAGTGAAAGAAACTCAAAAATGAATTTGTTCACCAACATTATTAAATATTTGAGTAGGACTCTCAAGAATAAATGAAATGTTAAGGTTTTAATAATACATTTGCAAAGATTATTCTCTCCAACTGTGGATTCATCTTGCTTTATAACCGACGTCACTCTGCTACACAGAGTATAATTCAAGCCAACAATGAAGTCCAAAGCAATGCTACAAATAGCTTTTTTATGTTTTCTTCCCATTAAAATTCTCTGCACTATGGTTTCCTAAAAAGTTTTAAGACTATCGAAAACTATCTTCAGCACAAATTTCAGTAGCAAAAATAAATGAGGGAAAAATTGGACTCTGCAGATATCTGCAAAATATTCTAACCCAAACACCAAAGAATGAATGTTCTATTCAGCAGCATATAGAAGTTTTTCTGGGCTGGTGAGATGGCTCAGTGGGTAAGAGCACCCAATTGCTCTTCCAAAGGTCTGGAGTTCAAATCCCAGCAACCACATAACCATCCTTAACAAGATTTGACTCCCTCTTCTGGAGTGTCTGAAGACAGCTACAGTGTACTTACATATAATAAATAAAAAAATCTTTAAAAAAAAAAGAAGTTTTTCTAAGCTAGACCATATTCTGGGACACAAAACAGACCTTTACAAATTTTAAAAGATTGAAATAAGTCTTTGTTATCCTATTTGACCACCGTGCAATAAAACTTATAATTAACAAACAAACCTCTAATAAATACACAAACTCATGGAGAATAAACAGTTCACTACTGAATGATGAATGGATCAAAGAAGAAATCAATAATCAAATAAGAAAACAATGGAACTAAATGAAAATAAAAAGACAACAAAACAAAATTCTGGGACACATAGAAGACAGTTCTATAAGGGAATGTATAGCTCTAGGTGCCTACATTAAAAAAATCAGAAACACAATTAATTAGTTTAGTAATACAGATCAAAAAGTTGGAAAAAGAAGAACCAACCAAATCCAAACCCAGTCAACGGAAAGAAATATCTAAAGATCATAACAGAAAACAGTGAAACATAACCAGTAAAAACAATACCAAAAATTAGCGAATTTAGGAGCTAGTTCTTTAAGAAAATAAAATGTATTGACAAGCCATTGCCCTAACTAACCAATGAAAGAAAAGAAAGAGAAGACTCAGATTCACAGAAACAGAAACAAACACGGAAACATAACAACAGACACACAGAATATTATAAAGAAATATATTTTAATTCTTTTTTATATTTTATTATTTACATTTCGAATGTCCTTGATTCCCTTCTGAAAACACTCCTATCATATCCCCTCTTCTTCTGCTCACTAACCCACCCACTACCAATTCCCTGTCCTGGCATCCCCCTACACTAGGCCATTGAGCCTTCACAAGATCAAGGCCTCTCCTCTCAATGATGTCCAACAAGGCCACCCACTGCTGTATATGTGGCTGGAGCTATGGGTCTCTCCATGTGTGCTCTTTGGTTGGTGGTTTAGTCCCTGGGAGCTCTGGGGGTACTGTTTGGTTCGTATTGTTGTTCCTCTTATGGGGCTGCAAACCCCTTCAGCTCCTTGGGTCCTTTTTCTAGCTCCTCCCTTGCAGACCCTGTGCTCAGTCCAATGGTTGACTGAGAGCATCCATCTCTGTATTTATCAGGCACTGGCAGAGCCTCTCAAGAGATAGTTATATCAGGCTGCTATCAGCAAGCACTTGTTGGCATCCACAGTAGTGTCTGGGTTTGGTAACTCTATATGCGATGGATCCCTAGGTGGGGCAGTCTCTGGATGGTCTTTGCTTCAGTTTCTGTTCCACACTTTATCTCTATATCTCCTCCTATGTATAGTTTGTTCACCCTTCTAAGAAAGTCCAAAAATATCCACACTTTCTTCTTCCTTCATCTTGAGCTTCATGTGGTCTGTGAATTGTATTTTGGGTATTCTGACCTTCTGGGCTAATACCCAGTTATCAGTAAGTACATACCATGTGTGTTCTTTTGTGATTGGGTTACCTCACTCAGGATGATTTTTTTTTTTAGTTTCATCCATTTGCCTGGGAATTTCATGAATTCATTGTTTTTAATAGTTGAGTAGTACTCTATTATGTAAATGTACCACATTTTTCTGTATCCATTTCTCCATTGAGGGACATCTGAATTCTTTCCAGCTTCTGGCTATAATAAATAAGGCTGCTATGAACATAGTGGAGTATATGTCCTTGTTAAATGTTGGAGCATCTTCTGGATATGTACCCAGGAGTGGTATACCTGGGTCCTCAGGTAGTACTATGTCCAATTTTCTGAGGAACTGCCAGGCTGATTTCTAGAGTAGTTATATCAGTTTGCAATCCCATCAGCAAAGGAGAAGTGTTCCTCTTTTTCCACAACCTTTGCTAGCAACTGCTGTCATCCTAGTGTTTGAACTTAGCCACTCTGACTGGTGTGAAGTGGAATCTCAGGGTTGTTTTGATTTGCATTTCTCTGATGACTAGGACACAAAACCCTTCATAATAGTGCCAAATAATATAAAATACCTTGGTGTGACTCTAACTAACCAAGTGAAAGATCTGTATGACAAGAACTTCAAGTCTCTGAAGAAAGAAATCAAAGAAGATCTCAGAAGATGGAAAGATCTCCCATGCTCACGGATTGGCAGGATTAATATAGCAAAAATAGCCATCTTGCTGAAAGCTATCTACAGATTCAATACAATCCCCATCAAAATTCCATAGAGTTAGAAAGAGTTATGAATTTCCAAATTCATATGTAATAACAACAAAACCAGGATAGTGAAAACATTTTCAACAATAAAAGAAATTCTGGCAGAATCACCATCCCTGACCTCAAGTTGTACTACAGAGCAATCACGATAAAAATTGCATGGTATTGGTACAGTGACAGGCAGGTAGATCAATGGAATAGAACTGAATATTCAGAAATGAACCCACACACCTATGGTCACTTGATGTTTGACTGGAGCTAAAACCATCCAGTGGGAAAAAAAGACAGCATTTTCAACAAATGGTGCTGGTTCAACTGACAGTTAGCTTATAGAAGAATGCAAATCAACATTCTTATCTCCTTGTACAAAGCTCAAGTCTAAGTGGATCAAGGACCTCCACATAAAACCAGCTATCCTGAAACTAATAAAATAGAAAGTGGAGAAGAGCCTTGAGCACATGGGCACAGGAGGAAAATTCCTGAACAGAATACTAATAGCTTATGCTCTAAGATCAAGAATTGACGAATGGAACCTCGTAAAATTGCAAAGCTTCTGTAAGGCAAAGGACACTGTCAATAGGACAAAACAGCAACCAACAGATTGGGAAAATGTCTTCACCAATGCTATATCTGATAAAGGGCTAATATCTAATATATACAAAGAACTCAAGAAGTTAGACTCCAGAGAACCAAATAACCCTATTAAAACTGGCATACAGAGCTCAACAGAGAATTCTCAACTGAGGAATACTGAATGGCCGAGAAGCACCTAAGGAATATTTTTAAAAGTTGTACTCCATTAAGCTTTAGAAATTAAAAGAAAGGGAGACATTTCTAGATTCAGACTAACTACAAAATTAAACCCAGAACACAATAGTCTAGGCAGAACTTTAACAAATGAGATTCAGTTAGTAGTAACACAACCATCCAAAACAACACAAAACAAAAGTGCAGGGGACAGGTAGATTCACTGCATAATTCTACCAGCCATTCAAATATCTATATACAATTCCTCATAAACCATTTTTAAAAAGAGAAAGAAAAAACAAAAGGAGCATTCCAACCTTCTTCTACTAAATTGGTATCATTTTAACATCCCAGACAGATAGGAGAGGGAGGAGGAGGAAGAGGAGGAGAAAGAGGAGGAAGGAAAGGAAAAGGGAAAGGAAAAGAAAAAGGGAAAGGGAAAGGGAAAGGGAAAGGGAAAGGGAAAGGGAAAAACAAAAATTCCAGACCAATAAGTCTGATGAACATAAACCAAAATACTCAATAAAATGTTTGCCAACCGAAAATACAGACAGATACCATAATTATGTTGGCCTTATCCCCTAAACTCAGGGATTAGTCAATAAACAGATTAAAGACAAAAATCACTTGATAATCTCAATGGATGTCAAAAGCCTTTGACAAAATCCCACACACCCTCCAGATTAAAAAAAAAAAAAAGCCCCATATACTATAGGTCAAAGAGGAACATAATTCAACATAATAAACGCTTTAAATTAGAAATCCACAGCCAAAATCATCCTAAAAGGAGAAGAGCTTGAAGCAAGCCACTGAGGTCAGGAATGAGACAGAGATGTCCACTATTCCCACTTCTTTTGATATTATGTTTGAAGTACTAGCAGGAACAATCAGTCAAATTAAAGGTATACAAATAAGAAAAGCAGAAATCAAGAATTATTATCAGACAATATAATGTGATACATTAGAGATTCAAAAAATTCTACCAGAAAACAAATCCTGCAATGTGGCCAAGGCACAGATCAACTTGCACAAATCAATAACACCTCACCAACAAATATATGCAGAAGATCATGAACACATTCCCATTTACAAGCACATGAATGTGTTGGGGGAGGGGTATCTTAGTCAGTGTTCTATTGCTGTGAAAAGACATTGTGACCATGGCAACTCATATTTTTTAAAAAGTGCTTAATTGGGTCTTGCTTACGAGTTTCAAAGGTTTAGTCCATTATCCTTGTGGTAGGGAGCATGCCTGCACTCAGGCAGACATGGTAGTTAAGATATTTGTATCTGAAGGCAGCAGCAAGAGATGCTGGGCTTGGAATGGGCTTTATGAAACCTCAAAGCCAACATTCAGTGGCATGCTTCTTCCAATAAGGCCACACCTCCTAAGCCTTTCAAATAGTGCAGCTCCCACTCCCTGCTGACCAAGTATTCAAAGCTATGAGTCTATGGAGGCCATTCTCATTCAAACCACCAAAGGAAGTAAAGAACATCACAATAAAATCTTTGAAAAGCTGAAGAAAGACATGAAAAAGACAATAGAAAATAGACATTTCACATTCATGAATTGGTAGAATTAATATTGTGAAAATGGCCTTATCCCATTCTTTCCAGAAATAGAAAAAAAAAGGCCCTAAAATGTTGCATTCTCCCAGCCTCTAAACAGGCTATCTCAGACCTCTGCAGCCACTAACTTAGAACCACCTGCGGTGGCCCCTCCCGACCTGCCAAGCTCTATTGTTGCAACTGCCAGTGCTCTTCAAACAATCGCCTTTCAGGGCAGATGCAGCTCCCTGCTGATAACCTCCAAGATTCTCCCGAGTCATCTTCCTGAAGGTCCGCCCACCAGCTCGTACCTGAACTAGGCCCCCGAGACTGGGGTTGGGGGAAAGGGTTTTCCCCATGCTATATAAACTCCGTAATTCATTAAACCTGGGGCTTTGATCAGGATCTCTTGTCTTAGCCTGGTTATTTCTTCTCTTCCAGCCCAGCCCTGCCTTTCAGGATGGACCCGGTTCGGAGTGTGGCTTCGGGCGGGCACACTCACTAAAGTTTATATGAAACCACAAAAGAACCAAGATAGCCAAAAAAATCCTGAACTAAAAGAACTTTGTTGCAGGGGTTACAATTACAGATCTTAAACTATATTATAGAGCCATATTAATAAAAGCAATATAGTACTGGCACAAAAGCAGACATACATGTCAAAGAAACAAAATTAAAATCACAAACATGAGTACACATAACTTTAGCAACTTAATATTTGTAAAATGTGCCAAATAATTTGCTGTAGAAAAGAAAGCATCTTCAATAAATGGTACTGGAAAACTGGATGCCCATATGCTGCACAAAACCTTAACTCCAAACTTATCAAAAACAAAATGTGAAATCTGAAACATTGAAACTGCTAGAGAAAAAGACTGGCAGTATCTTACATAAAAGAGGTGTAGAAAAGACCAGCAACTGACAACTGAGATTTCTTTAAAAACCTTCTGTACATATAAAGAAATGATCAACTGGATGAAGGGGAAGCACACAGAATGGGAGAGAATTTTTGCCACCTCAACATATGACATGATTGATGTCTAGAATATATAAAGAACTTATAACACAATAAGTTGAAAAAAAACAAATGAGTCATTTGAAAAGTAGGCCTGGAACCCACATGATATCCATCTTACTCCAGTCAGAATGATAACAAAATCAATAAAAGAGTTGACAATAAATGCTGGATATGGCAAAAAAGAAACTCTCGTTAACTGTCGATTGAATTACAAACTCATGCAGCCACTACAGAAATCAGTATGAGGAATTCTCAAAACACTAAAAATAAACACAGTATATGAACTGCTAGTTGTCATAAGCCCAAAAGACTCAACATCCTATTCTACAGACACTTGTTCAGCCATGTTCATTGCTGTTCTATTAATAATAGGTAGGAAAAATAAAACACTTAAACGTCCTCCAACAATGAATGAATGAAGAAAATGTGATACATCTATACTATGGAATTCTACTCAAGTGTAAAAAAAAAAAATGAAATCTTGAATTTTCCAGGTAAATTGGCAAACCAAGAAAAGATCAGATAGTATCAAACGATGTAACCCAGACACAAAAAACATAAACTTTGCATGTGCTTTACCACTGGGGTTGCTAGCTTCAACTCTTCAGAAGTATATATATATATATATATATATATATATATATATATATATATATATATATAGTAACAGCAGAAAGCAAGAATGTAAATAGGACCATTTGTGAGGTAGTGGTTTGGGGATAAATAGATAAGGAAATAAATGATCTGATTAAGGAAACAGAAAAGGAGTAGATGATTTTTAGAGAGGGACCAGGGACATAACTACAGAAGAAAGATAAAATAACAATAAGGATATCTTTCAAAGCCATAAGAAATCATACTATGAACTATATCTTTAAAATTTTAAAATATATGTAATTCTATGTATAAATATACATATATAGTTTAAATAAACTTTTCTCATCAGTATTGTCAATCTTCCTCAAAGAGCCAAACACCACCTAATGAAAACTACAATACCAGCTGCAAGAAGCCTTCTTAGGAATTGTTGGCCAGGGCTCTCCAATATACTCCAGAAACATACAGCTTGTTTCTAGTGCCCTTGGTTGTTCCCAGAATTGGAAAGTAAGTCCCTATTGTTGAAGATACCATGCACTTCAGAAACAGTTCCCTGAGCTGGGACTGACCTAAATGCTTACTCACTGAGAACTAGCCTTTATGGTACCAAAAGGCACCATGCAAGCTACCAAGGAGGGAAAAAAATCAACAGCCCTACCTAGCTATGGCACCAATGAATGACATCAATGACCATCATGGCATGATAATCTAGGTTTCAATAGTGGCACATATACTTGGCACTAACAGCTCTCTAATTGAACTTAAAGCCCACTCAGCATAAGGGAAATCATGCCTAGTACTGGAAACCTCGTCAAATGATCAGTGCTAGTGAAGTGGTTGATCTTGGAGGATAAAACTACAATCCCCATTTTACTAAATCAGCAATTTGTCTTTATAACCCAATACGTGTAATATTCACCTCACTATTCACCAAGGAATCTTCTCTTTGCAAGAGACAGAGGCCATTACAAACAAACAAACAAACAAAACCCACCACCAATCAATATGCTCAGTTCTGAAGCCCAGACTCAATGTATATGTCTACAAAACACTCCTGCACCTAAGGATCAGGAAATATTGCAGAAGAGGGAGTAGAAAGATTATAAGAGGCAGAGGATCAGGGCCTTTGCTGTGAGATTAAGTCTCGTGCTAATGTCAGAAGCTTATAGCCACATAAAGTCTCACCAATTGGCTGCCCAATGTGAGTTGAAGAAGGATGGCACCAATGAACATGCCTATGGGTTATTTAATACCAAATGGTCAGCTCCAAAAACATACATAAAAGTAACATCATTCAAACTGAGCAGGCTATATTTAGAATATACGTATATATACAAATACACATGCATACAAAAGTAATTAATGAAAAAGAGACCATGAGTTTGAAAAGAACCAAGGGTGGATATATTGGAAGGTTTGGTGAGAGGAAAGAGAAGGGAAAATTATACAATTATATCTGAATATTTAAAAAATGAAAGAAAAAAGAATTCTTTTTAAATTACAGTAATTTAGAATATTTCATTGTAGAAAATACTGAGTTGCAACTGTAAAGAGAAGCTTTTTTACAAAAATGATAGTAGTATCCTTAAATATCCATACATAGAACAAGCAAACAAAATACCCTAACCCAGCCCCATCCTGTGCTAAAATTAGTAAGAGTATTTTCTCTGGTCCTAAACCCCAAACCTCGAACAATGAAACTTCTAGAAGAAGGTATAAGTGAATAATCTCAGTACCATTGAGTTTAGCACAATTTCTTAAATATAATATAAAGGGGATGACTACCAGAAAGCCAGCCACACACACACACACACACACACACACACACACACTCAACGGAGAGATAGAGAGAGAGAGAGAGAGAGAGAGAGAGAGAGAGAGAGAGAGAGAGAGATTTGTTCTGTGTTTAAAACTGAAAAGAAAAAAATCAAGAAGAGATGTAGAAATCAAATAATTCTGATGAACAGATGTATCTCAATAACATACCCCTATAAATATTCAATAAGAAGATCTCAGTAGGATAGGACTACACAGGTCACAAGCATCTATGCTGTGAAGTCAATAAATCCCTGAAAAACTGTTAAGTTGCTATGGGGATGAGAATTGGTAGCCTTAGAAAAGTTTAGCTATTCCACAAAATGTTAAATATATCTAAGTATGTGACATAGGAATACTACTGCCAGGCATTTGCAAACAAAAAACAAAAAAACAAAAGCTGATGTCTGCACAAAAGTTTCTAAAATTTATATTTGTAATGGCCAAAAGGTGTAAATAAAGTAAATGCCAATTAATAAGCAAATTGTGGTATATTTAGACAATGGAACACTATTCAACAATTAAAAAGAAAAAGCTAATTGTTTACAATTATCATAAAAATATATTAAAATAATTATGAATAAAATAAGCCAGAATACCTTCAAAATGTAGGCTACATATGTATTCACTTATATAAAATGTTAGGAAATACAAACTAACCTATAGTGGCAGAAAAGAGCTAATTGTTGCTTGGGAATGGAGCTATAAAGAAAGGTAAGAGAGAAAATTCCAAGGAGAGTGGGTAGGATTTGCCTTGATTATGAGTGTTATCTATGCAACCCTTGGCAAGAAGAATATTCCAAGTACATGCAGCTAATAGGCACATTACCTCAGTAAAATTACAGACGGAATAAAAACAACATGTGGACATAGAAGTAAGAGTAGCGGCTATCCTACTGAGGGAGGACAATCAAGAGAGAAAAGAGCTTTCTAGGAGTGTAGTAAGGCCTTATTGATTGAATGTTCAAAGTGAATCCATATGTTCTCTTTCTGAAACTAATATAGCTGCCACATAGGCTATACATAGTTTTCTACATGACTGTCACCCTCTTTTAAACACTTGCAAGAAAATAAATATAAATAAAACATGTGGTTTTCAGTGTAGATATGACTAATATGAATCACACCAAGTAGCTTTTTATGTGAATAATAGGTGGGGTGAGGTGAGGAAGCATGGAGAGCTGACATTTCAACCTTGCTTCATTGAGACAACACAACAGCTTTGAAATTCTCAAACAGCAGGATCTCTCATTTAATCACTAAGTATCTATCAGAAATATCATTTTTTTCTTGTATCTTCTTTCCCCAAATACATTATTTCTAAAAATAGATTTTCTAAGTCTTCAGAAGCATGTCAAAAAGCTATAGGGTAAAAAGCACTCTATGAACAAGAATGTTTTGGAAAATTCTTCTTAAACAAAGTTAACATGTTTTTCCTCTCAAAACTAATTATATATGAAATTTTAATGTGTTAAAATTTGCTATAAATCTCTCTCTCTCTCTCTCTCTCTCTATATATATATATATATATATATATATATATATATATATATATATATGCTATTTTCTGATATTTCAAACAAAGGTAATAAAATTGTTGAGGATACAATGGCAAACACCTGGGAAGTATTTCAAACAATCCCTGCTGCATAATGAGTGTTAAAAGAATTAACTTGGTCTTATTTAGAAAACATGCTTAATCAAGAACCTTGATGGAGATTATTTCAACAGGAATATAGTTTAACTCTCGCTTAGCAGGCCTGCACAAATCTGGCAATATAATTGTATTAGATGTATTCATATTTATAACCACTGCCATTAGTAGTATAGTTAACTTGTAGAATTTGAGGTTATTCAGCAATTCTATTAGCATGAGGGAACCCAGGACTATTGGAGTAATTACAAAATGACTCTCCAGGCAATGCAGTCTGACCCATACCCTGTAGGAACAAAACTAAATTGGCTATTTTTCAGAGGATTTACTTGCATTTTGTGATTCTCACTTCAGGATTTCACCCACTGAAACTTGATATACCAGGTATGCTCAAATTCCAGCAGCACTAGATTTGAGTCATGTGATGATCTATTATCTGTTCCATGCCACTAATGAGATGAGGACACACATGTTATATCCTCTACAGTGTCTAGCATACATATACACATAAAAGATGCTAGTGAATATAGTCTCTTGAGCATGTGTGTTAAAAAGTTTAGTGATACAGTAGGCATGTAGTGATCACTTTGGTAGTGATATAACTGACACACTCAGTCTCCCGTGTAGCTACAGAAGGAAAAAAAAGAAAGAAAGTAGAAACATCAAACACACAAAACAAAGAGAAGGCTGGATGGGGTTTTGAAGGGGATTGGATTTTTCCCTCCATTTTTCTAGTAGGTAGAGCAAAATTTATTTCTATGAAGAAATGTGTTTTATAACTCAAAGAATGGAGACATGAAAGAAGGTTTTTAAAAAATCTTTACTTTCCCTGTCTTCTTTCAGGGTCAATCTGGTGAGCAAAATGCTCTGCTACCATGGGAATAAAAACCACTTAAATGCAAAGATCTCCAGGGCTGCTTGCTGCAGTGGAAGCTATTTTTAGTCCACATTCATGCTGCTTTGGGTCAGAGTCCTAGACATCTGTTGAGAGAGGAGTGAATTGCTTGCAGCGAAGCAAGATTTTATGAATAATTACCTGTGCTGTAATGTACAGTCAGGGCCAGCTCCATTCCATACACTCAAGCTAAGGCTCGTAAGTAAGCACAGGCAGGTTCTCAGTAGTAGCTTATAGCTGGCAGCACTAATGACACCTGGCAGGGCTGACAGCATGATTATGAATTAATTGATTTGTTGCAACCTCTACTCAAGAATATCACCAAGGCTTATGTTCTATGTGCAATTACATTTTTAAAGTACTTCTAAAAAATCATTAATTGCTTTCTGTCCCAGAATTCCAAGGAAGTAAACATTAATTTTCCTGGTACTTCTACTTGTGTGCCAAATCCTAGATTTTATACTAAGCACCAAGACTGTAATCACAAATTCTGTGTTCAAAATTAGAAGGATTAAACATATCAAGCTGTTCCCCTACTTTCCTATAACCCAAAGGCACAAACAACTGGCCATATTTAATTTTCTGTATCAGAGATTACATGCATGGTTACAAATACCTCACTACTAAATCTAATTAAATTTAGAAAGTTAAGAGTTACTCATTTTTAAAACTGTGTGAACACATTTACACATTTAAAAATGACTAGAAATATATTTCTTGATATGTACATTATATATATATATATATATATATATATATATATATATATATGAAAAGTACACAAGTAGAAGTACAAGAAAAAATAATGTTTAAATATACATATGTTTGTTTTGTTTTAAAGACAGGGTTTCATTATGTACATTATGTAGACCCAGCTAGCCTGGAATTCACTATGTAGGCAAGGCTGGATGCAAATTCACAGAAATTCACCTACCTCTGACTCCTCAGGGCTGGGATTAAAGAATATACTATAATGTCCAGCTCATCATCACTTTTGAACATGACTTTTATTTGATATTTTATGAGATATCCTTCCATGTGCCCAAGTACATCAGGAAACATGACAAAAGTAAGGTATTTTTAACATAGCTCTATTGTGATTTAGTTTAACCAATCATTTACTTTTGCCCTCTATGTTTTATATTGTTACACACTAGGATTTTTTCTAGTTCTTTTATTTTTAATCTCTAAAAAAATGAGATTATAACACAATTACAATATTTCTACCTTCCCTTTCCTCCCTTCAAACTCTCCCATATACCCATTCCTCCTCTCCTTCAAGTTCATGGCCTTTTCTATCATTAATACACACTAGGATTTTAGGTATATGGGGTCTTAAAGGCAAGGTTTCTTTCCTCCTATCCCACTGCAAAGTTTGAGATTTCTCATTAATGGAAATAATCTCCACAACAATTGCATGCCCTTCATAGCCTCTACCTTGCCCACAGCTCTAATCACATGCATGCTCCTACCTTGTTAAACTGCACAGTTATCATGTCTTTCTGCTCTCCTTCACTGTAGATATGAATGAGAACTTTGTGCATAAACAATGTTATAGGCTGAATATTGTGTTGTCTTGATATTTCCTCTGCCAAACAATTTAGTCCATTACTTTGTAACTCAACCTTACTCACATTTTCAGAAAATGAGCTTATCACAGTCAATTGCTAGAATGTAGCATTAATGGCTTCTAGGCCCATTGGTCCTCTGAGGTCCCATGGGCCTGGCCTGAGGGCTCAGTCCAGCACAGTCAGGAAAACTTAGTGTGTATAATGGATCTCAGCTGTAGAAGGAAGAGCATGACGCTGCTTGCTCACATCAGGACAGAACAGGAAAAAGAAAAAGGACAGAAAACAGAGCCAGACTTAAATCTCTAGGGCTATCCCCAATGGTCTGCAACTTCAAAAAACAGTGGTAGTTCAAACACATCAACTATTGGGGGACATTTCGCACCCAAACTACAACATTACCATCACTAGGATAGAGATCATTACTTCTACCTTATGCTGGGCAAGTAGACAAATGGAATTAATGAAATTCATCTGTTTTTTTTCCCATGTTTCTTGTATACTAGCTTTTGTTTTGAAATTCATGACTTATTTAAACATTTATTTTTACCCCAAATTTAATCTTGCATCAAGTTAGTAGCATGGTTTATAACATGTAATGCATGTTGCAGCTAAAGAATTGAAAGGGTTAGAATTACATTATAAAGAGAAAATAATTCAAAGGATTGCTTGTTTGTATTTCATTCAAAAGTACTTAACTAATGAAATGCTAACAGAAGCCCCTCTTTCAGCATTTAAGAGCCTTTAAAGGTGGGATAACAATTCATTCAGTTTTGATGCAGTGATTCCCAAAATGTCACTCAAAGATTTTGTTAAAATATAATTTTTTTTGGAAGTAATGGCACACACCTTTAATCCCAGCACTCGGGAGTCAGAGACAGGCAGATCCCTGTGAGGTCAAGGCCAGTTTTGTCTACATTGTGAGTTCTAGAACAGCCAGAGCTATAAAACATCATCATCATCATCACCAACAACAACAACAGCAGCAACCATTACATTTCTTTTTTTATTTTGAGACAGGGTCTCACTGTATAGCATTGGCTGATCTCAAACTCATTATGTAGAGAGATCTGACATCAAAATCACAGAATGACGGCTGTGGTGGCACAGGCCAATAGTGTTTGCTGAAGGAGGCAGAAGCAGGATCTCAAAAATCACAGCATATCTGCCTGCTTCTATCTCCTAAGTACTAGTATTAAAGTCGTGTACTATCACTTCCAGCCCTAGAAATACAACTTCTTCAGTTCTATTGTCATGTTTCCAAAATCTACAGTTAGACTCAGGGATGTGTCTGTTTTGACAAGCTTTTCAAATGATGCTAATGAACTATTAAGATTAAGAACTATTATTATCTGGCAAGCAAATTTTCAGAATCCTCTTGATCTTGTTGTCAAGTTTAATTATTTTCTTGTCTGCACTAAGATCTATTAAAAGTTATAACACCTCACATATGTTTTGGGCCTGGGGTGGTAGCTCAGTGGGTAAAGAACTTGTTATATAAGTATGAGGATCCAGAGTTTGGATCCCCAGCAACCTCATAAATGTTTGATGGACATGATAGCCTACCAATAAATACTGAATATTGCAGAAGGGATAAAAATTCCCAGACTGAACTTCCCAGTTGAACTACCAGAATCAATGAGTCCTCGGTTCAAGTGAGAGACCCTAATTCAATATATATATGATGGAGAATAATCAAAGGAGACACTGGTATCAACCTTGGATCTCCACAAGCATCTACACAGGTGTATACTCACACACATGAGAATACATTTTGCCATGAATTTTTATTCAGAGATTAGTAGTATTCAAATATTTGAAGCATGTAGGCCATTGAAGTATGTGTCCCAGAATTTTAGCATTTAGAATATTTAGAAGATTAAAAGTACCCCATGAGGAAGAGAAATAATATTATCTTTGTAGAAGAAAACTCTGACAATACTAGAGAAAATAAATACACTGAATTATTAAATTTTATTATTTTAAGGTCACACGAAGACTGTCTCATTTATATTGATGGAATTATTCAAGCTAAGTTATTTCTAACTACAGGAAAACACAAGCATCTCTGCCATCCTTTAAATTAAATAATTCTTCCATTAAACATTCAAGTATGTGACATTCCATGAACTTCAGAAGTCAGGCTTGTCTAGATTGTTTCTAAATAAAAGTCATAGACCTGGGTAAGGAAAACATGCTACAGTGGTTAAAGTTTCATGAAGTGAAAGCCTGTAATGAACAGTGCATCTTTGAAGGTTGCAAGATATCAAAAGCAAAGAGAAATATGCATTAGATTTAGAGCCAATTATTTTATTCTATAGTCTTTATAGTAGTAAGAGGAAGAGGCAAAAAAACTGGGTTGTGTTGGGTACATTGGAACAACTGAAAAAGTTCTCTTATTTCACCAAAGATATATGCCAAACACTTTCCAAAGCACCAGAGCAAGTAGCTGTGAGATGACGGGCTGAAAACATTAAATGAATAAAACAGAGGCATCAGGATAAGTGAGGAATGTTGAATAAGCACTGCCAAATGTAGACCTCAAGCAATAGTTTTACTATTACTTACAAATTACCTCACTTTCTCTCCAATAATGGCTTCCAGTAACAGCAGGATACTTTTTTTTTCCACTGCAAGACAGTATAGCACATAGAGCCAAGTAGAATTAAATTACCTTGGCAACACACAGGTACTGGCAGTAATCACCTATTCTGCCCTATGCATTTATATTAAATATTAATTAAGAGTACATCTATATTTTATTTGGGTTCACAAAAACACACAGAAACAGCATAACTACTTGAGTTCAAAGAGTGAATCATATTAAAGTAGAAATGCTCTTATGGACAGTGCTCTAAAGCACTGGTGTGACCTTGTAACCTAGGCTCTGTGTCCAGCCATATCAGATTATGGTAATCTCTTCTGATCAGATTATTAAGTCAGAAAACTCTTGAGCTCCAGATATGTATAAGAAAAATGAAAACCGTACAATGCAACCTTGACCTGCTGAGAAAAATCTGTGTACGGTAGCATGGTGAGATGCCTGGTGTTGGACATGGAAAGGGAGTAGTAGTTATTAGTATGGAAAACTGTTGTGCTGCATCTCAACATACTGAGGTGAACATTAAAACAGTTCAAACCTTTGTGTAGCTAAATAGTCTCTCATGTCTGATCATAAAGTTCTTGCTTTGAAAGAGAGACAAAAGAAGACATAGTGTCCAAAATCCACTTTATGTCTTTCTACTGGAATTTCAAGATTAGAATACCTAAAAAAGAAGTTTTATGAATTTTACCCTTCTGAGGGAGTTCATAGACATTAAAAGTTATGGAAAACTAGGCATTCTGAAGTTGAGAAGTCTAAAGTTTGTCTCCAAATTTGTTTTCTATGCTTTAGATTCATAGCACTGGACTAGACAGAGAAAAACTCAGATTCTTTTACACAACCTTCAAGGTTATCTATAATTACATATATATGACACTCTCTATTTTCTGTTTTACTTGTATTTACTTTTTATTTTATTTGAATATATATTCATATTTGTACAAACACATACATACATATATGCATATATACATAATATATACATGGGTCACAGTAAACTGTGAAGGTTAAAGAAACACTTTTGGGTGTTAGGCCTAATCTATTGTTCTTTAAGAAAGGGTCTCTTATTTTCCTTTGCTCTAGCTTGCCCACAGGCTTCTTTTATTTTATTTTACCTTTTTTATTCTTCACATTTTAATTTATTTTTTATTAATTTTAATTTATTTTTTACACCCCATATTCCATTTCCTGCCCTCGTGATCCACCCTTCAACTGCTCCACATCCCACACCTCCTCCCCACCCCACCACTGTCTTCATGTGCATGCCCCCACTCCATCCCACCTGACCTCTAAACTCCCTGAGGCCTCAAGTCTCTTGAGGGTTAGGTACATCATCTTTGAATGAACACAGAGCTGAAAGTTCTCTACTGTATGTGTGTTGAGGGCCTCATATCAGCTGGTATATGCTGTCTATTTGGTGGTCCAGTGTTTGAGAGATCCCAGGGATCCAGAATAATTGAGACTGCTGGTCCTCCTACAGGATCACCCTTCTCTTCAGCTTCTTTTAGCCTTCCCTAATTCAATAACAGGGGTCAGCTGCTTCTGTCCATTGGTTGGATGCAAATATCTGCATCTGACTCTTTCAGCTGTTTGATGGGTCTTTCAGAGGGCAGTCATGCTAGGTCCCTTTTTGTGTATGTTCCATAGCCTCAGTAATAGTGTCAGGCCTTGGGACCACCCCTTTAGCTGGATCCCACTTTGGGTCTGTCACTGGACCTTCTTTTCCTCAGGCTCCTCTCTATTTCCATCCCTGCAATTCTTTCATACAGGAACAATTATGGGTCAGAGATGTGACTGAGGGATGGTAACATCATCCCTCACTTGATGCCCTGTCTTCCTGCTGGAAGTGGACTCTATAAGCTCCCTGTCCATACTATTGGGCATTTCATCAAAGGTTCCTCTTTGTGAGTCCTGAGAGTCTCTTACCTCCCAGGTCTCTGGTACATTCTGGAAGGTTCCCCCAATCTCCTATCTCCTGAGGTTTCCTGTTTCCTCCATTCTTTCTGCTGGCCCTCAGGGCTTCAGTCCTTTTCCCTCACCCAGTACCATATCAGGCTCCCCTCTCCTTCCAACTGCCTCCTTTCCACTTTCCCTCCCAGGTTCCTCCCTCCCTCCCGACTTGTGATTGCTTTCTTCTCTCTGCCAAGTGGGACTGAGGGGTCTTTACTTGGGCACTTCAGCTTGTTGAACTTTTTGAGTTCTATGGACTGAATATTGGATATTTTGTACTTTTTTTTGGCTATTATCCACTTATTAGTAAGTACATACCATGCACATATTTTTTGGTATGAGTTACCTCATTCAGGATGATATTTTCTAGTTCCATCCATTTGCCTGTGAAACTCAGGATGTCCTCGTTCTTAATAGCTGAGTAGTATTCCATTGTGTAAATAAACATTTTCTGTACCCATTCTTCTCTTGTGGGACATTTAGGTTGTTTCCAGCTTCTGGCTATCACAAATAAGGCCCCTATGAACATAGTGGTACACATGCCCTTGTGGTATAGTCCCAAGAGTGGTATAGCTGAGTTTTCAGATAGATCTATTTCCAATTTTCTGAGGAACCTCCAGATTGATTTCCAGAGTAGTGTGCATCAGTTGTGCAATCCCACCAGCAATGGAGGAGTGTTTTTCTTTCTCCACATCCTGTTGTCACCTGAGGTTTTGATCTTAGCCATCTGATTGGTATAAGGTGGAATCTCAGGGTCATTTTGATTTGCATTTCTCTGATCATTAAGGGCTTTGAACATGTCTTTGGGTGTTTCTCAGCCATTCAAGATTTCTCAGTTGTGAATTCTTGGTTTAGTTCTAAAACCTATTTTTTGATTGGGTTGTTTGAGTTTTTTGGTGATTAACTTCTTGAGTTCTTTATATATTTTAGATATTAGCCCTCTATCAGATATAGGGTTAGTGAAGATCTTTTTCCCAATCTGTAGGTTGCCAATTTGGGTTACTGACTATGTCCTTTCACTTACAGAAGCTTTCTAGGCTTTATCAATTCTTGATTTTAGAGCCATTGGAGTTCTATTTAGGAAATTTCCCCCCTGTGCCAATGAGTTCAAGCCTCTTTCCCACTTTCTCTTCTATTAGATTGAGTATATCTGGTTTTATGTTGTGGTTCTTGATCCACTTGGACTTGAACTTTGAAAAAGGTGACAAATATGGGTACATTTTCATTGTTCTATGTACAGACAGCCAGTTAGACCAGAACCATATCCATTGTATATTTCTGGCATCATTGTCAAAGATTAAGATACTGTACGTGTGTGGTTTTATTTCTGGGTCTTCAATTCTATTCCATTGATTAATGTGTCTGTCTCTGTACCAATACCATGCAGTTTTTAATCACTCTCCTCCTCAGTAAAGCTTGAGGTCAGGGATGGTGATTCTCCAAGCTATTCTTTTATTGTTAAGAATTGTTTTTGCTATTCTGTTTTTTTTTTTTTTTTTTTTTTTTTGCCCTTTCACATGAATTTGAGAATTGCTCTTTCCATGTCTTTGAAGAATTATGTTGGGATTTTGATGGGGATTGCACTGAATCTAAAGATTGCCTTTGGTAGGATGGCATTTTTACTATGTTAATTCTGCCAATCCATGAGCATGGGACATCTCTCCATTTTTCTGAAATCTTCTTCAATTTCTTTCTTTAGAGTTCTTGTCATACAGGCTTTCACTTATTTTGTTAGCTTTACAAAGATATTTTATACTATTTGTGGCAATTGTGAAGGGAATTGTTTCCCAAATTTCTTTCTCAGCCTGTTTATTCTTTGTGTAAAGGAAAGTTACTGACTTATTTGAGTTAATTTTATATCCAGCCACTTTGCTGAAGTTGTTTACCAGCTGGAGAAGTTCTCTGGTAGAACTTTTGGGGTCACTTATGTATACTATTGTATCATCTGCAAATAGTGATATCTTTANTTCTTCTTTACCAATTTGTATCCCCTTGATCTCTTTTTGTTGTCCTATTGTTCTAGCTAACACTTTGAGTACTCTATTGAATAGATATGGGAAGAGTGGGCATCCTTGTCTTGTCCCTTATTTCAGTGGGATTGCTTCAAGTATGTCTCCGTTTAATTTGGTATTGGCTATTGGTTTGCAGTAATTTGCTTTTATTATGTTTAGGAATGGGCCTTTAATTCCTGATCTCTCCAATACTTTTAACATGAAGGGGTTTTGTATTTTATTAAATGCTTTTCAGCATCTAAGGAGATGATCATGTGATTTTTTCTTTGAGTTTGTTTATATATTAGAATACGTTAATGGATTTTGTATATTAAACCAACCTTGCATACCTGGAATGAAGCCTACTTGATCATGGTGAATGATGTTTTTGATGTGTTCTTGGATTCGGTTTGCAAGAATTTTACTGATTATTTTTGCTTTGATATTCATAAGCAAGATTGGTCTGCAGTTCTCTTTTTTGGTTGGGTCCTTGTGTAGTTTATGTATCAGAGTAATTATGGCTTCATAGAATGACTTAGGAAGTTTTCTTTCAGTTTCTACTTTATGGAATAGTTTGAGGAAAATTGGTATCAAGTCTTTGAAGGTCTAGTAGAATTCTGGCACTAAATCTATCTGTCCCTGGGCTTTTTTTTTTTGGTTGGTAGGTTTTTAAAGACTTCTTCTATTTCCTTGTGTGATATAGGCCTGTTTAAATAGTTTACCTGCTCTTGATTTAACTTTGGGATTTAGCATCTGGCTAGAAAAACCATCCATTTCCTCTAGATTTTCCAGTTTTGTTGGGTATAGACTTGTATAGTAGGATCTGATGATTTTTTGAATTTCCTCTCTTTTTGTTGTTATGTTCCCTTTTGATTTCTGATTTTATTAATTTGGATATTGCCTCTTGGCCCTTTATTTTGGTTATGGATTTATCTATCTTGTTGATTCTCTCAAAGAACTAGCATCTAGGTTGCTGATTCTTTGTATTGTTTTCTTTGTTTCTATTTGGTTGAGTTTGGCCCGAGTTTGACTATTTCCTGCCTTTTACTCCTCTTGGGTGAGGAGTTTGCTTCTTTGTGTTCTAGAGTTCTCAGGTGTGCTGTGAAGTTGTTAGTGTAATATCTCTCCAGTTTCTTTACCAGGGCACTTAGTGCTAAGAATTGTCCTCTTAGCACTGCTTTCATTGTGTCCCATAAGTTTGTGTATGATGTGTCAATATTTTCATTAAATTCTAGGAAGTCTTTAATTTCTTTCTTTATTTCTTCCCTGACCAAGTTGTCATTGAGTAGACAGTTGTTCAGTTTCCATGTGCATGTGAGCTTTCTGTAGTTTTTGCTGTTATTAAAGACCAGCTTTAGGGTATGGTGATCTGTTAGGATGCATGGGATTATTTCAGTCTTCTTGTATTTGTTGAGGGTTGTTTTGTAACCAATTATATGGTCAATTTTGGAGAAGGTACCGTGAGGTGCTGAGAAGAAGGTGTACTCTTTTGTTTTAGGGTGAAATGTTCTGTAGATATCTGTTAAATCCATTTGGTTCATAACCTCTCTTAGTTTCACTGTGTCTCTCTTTAATTTCTGATTCAATGACCTCTCATTGGTGAGAGTGGGTTGTAGAAATCTCCCACAATTATTGTGTGGAGTTCAATGTGTGTTTTAAATTTTAATAAAGTTTCTTTTATGAATTTGGGTGCTCTTGCATTTGGGGCATAGATGGTCAGAATTGAGACTTTCTCCTGGTGGATTTTCCCCTTGATGAATATGAAGTATCCTTCTTCATCACGGTAGATAACTTTTGGTTGAAAGTCTGTTTTTTGAATATTAGGATGGCAACTCCTTCTTGTTTCCTGGAACCATTTGCTTGTAAGTCCCTTTTTCCATCCTTTTATTCTGAGATAGTGCCTGTCTTTGCTATTGAGGTATGTTTCTTGTTTGCAGCAAAATGCTGGATCTTGTTTACGTATTCACTCTGTTAGCTTATGTCTTTTTATAGGTGAGTTGAGTTCAGTAATATTGAGAGATATTAAAGAAGGTGACTGTTGGTTCCTGATGTTTGTTTTTGTAGGTGGCTTTATGTGCTTTTGGTTCTCTTTCTTTGACTTTGTTGTGAGATGCTTAATATCTTGTCCTTTTTAAAATTTTATTTATTTATTTATTTATTTTTTTATTTTTGTGCAGGTATCTTCCTTGTGTTGAAGGTTTCCTTCCAGGATCCTCTGTAGGGCTGGGCTAGTATATAGATACTGTTTGAATTTAGTTTCATCCTGGAATATTGTGGTTTCTCCATCTATGTTGATTGAGAGTTTTGCTGGTTATAGTAGCCTGGGCTGACATTTGTGTTCTCTTAGAGTCTGCATGACCTCTGACAGGCTCTTCTGGCTTTCATAGTTTCTGTTGAGAAGATCGATGTAATTCTGATAGATCTACTTTTATATATTACTTGATCTTTTTCCCTTGTAGCTTTTAATATTCTTTCTTTGCTTTGTGCATTTAGTGTTTTCTTGATCATTTTCCCATCTCTGCCTCCTATCTCATCACAGGAACTCTAGGATAAAAGATGCAATACAACACATATGCTTTTGATGTGGGCTCTAGGAATAAAACCCACATTGGTCATGTCTACTTCTCAGATTTTGTTAATTTGTCACAAACTAGAGTCACTTGGGAAGGGTGACTATTAGTATTCCTGGACAGATAGTTCTGGGTATTACAAGTTGAGCAAGGATGAAAAGCAAGCGAGTAAGTAGCATTCCTCTATAGTCTTTGCTTTAGATCCTGCCTTGAGGTTTGACTTCCTTCAGTGATGAAATGCTTCCTGAAAGTGTAAGAAGAAATAAACCTTTTCCTTCAAGAGTTGCTAGGATTTTAGTGTCTATTAAGCAACAGAAAACAAACTAGAACTATAGCAAGTACTTTGCCTGATTTTCATCAATGCTTCCCTTCCAGACATAGATTCTCAGCTTACTCTGGTTCTTCCATGTTTCCACACACAACTTATTCACTGAATTTAGATTTAGTATCAAATATATTGTCATAAAAGCCTTAATAGAACACCTGGTACAACTCCTATGACTCATTTTAACATGTGATATAATATAATGTATATCTTCATTAGATTTTTTTGTGTATATGTTTTATCCAATGAAGACGGTATGGTGCTACAGTTATTGGCACAGTACCTAGCCTGTATTAGCTCTTCAATCAAGTAATTGTGGAATGAACTCTTGTTTCTAACAACAACAAAAATTACTGGGTCAGAAAAGAAGTCCAATCAATTTACAACAGATGCTATGTTCCTCATCTTAAAAAAAAAAAAAAAATGCAGACTCCTCCCTGAGCTTTCAAGTTACAAAGGCAAAAAAGTTCTCATATAACAAATATTTTCTCAGTGTGTCAAAATCTATTGTAAACTCTAATTCTCCAAAAGACTAAAATTATTAGTATGCCTCTCATTCAGCAAAGAATTATTCATAATCGACTTGTTTCCAAGCATTTGACTCAAAAATTGAAGATAATTTCAACAAGAAAAGGAACAATGTCTAAAAGAAGTATTTGACTGAAATTGGGTAAGGAAAATAAAATAAGCATGCATTATCATAAAAGGAATGAAATAACATTGTAAAGTTTGTGAGCATAAAACTAGTCTGAAGTTAGAAACCTTAGAAGGAGGTTTAAATGCTGAATAAGTGAACAGTGATAAGCAATAGAAAGGGAGGCTTTCTAAACGGAGTGATTACCAAGGACAAATCTATAGACTGAAGATGTTTAAACATTTCTAAAGGAACAGAAAGCCAATCCAACCTGATGGAGATATTGACTGTAAGTTGCAACGTATACTGAAAGTAAATTCTAAAAGCTTTAGAAGCCAAACTAATGAATACAGACATTGGTAGATTGGTGATGTAGAACTACAAATAGCTTTAACCAGAAAATGATAGAAATATAAATTTCATTTCAGAAGACTGAGGACATCCCAGAAGTCAGAATAAGAATCACGTGGCTTGTGGGAAAAAAGAGCAAGCTGCCCCTGAGTACTGTGCTACTTCAATGGCTTCTGTAGTTAGAAGTCAGCTTTATGGGAGATGATCACCGTGGAGGTAAAACAGCATGATGTCACACAGAGGGATTGGTCACAAAAGCCATCTTTCACCCAAAAGAATGGAAAGAAGAGAGAAGATCTTACAAATTTTAGTATGAAACGTTTTTACCTTTTGGTAGACAGATCCATGCTTTGAATTCCTGCCTATCCAGGGTCCCACATGGTTTTACTAATTCTTTTTTTTTTTTTTTTTTCATATTAAATTTATTTATTTATTTATTTATTTATTATTATTATTTTCTTTATTTACATTTCAAATGCTATCCCGAAAGTTTCCCACACCCCTCCCCCCACCTCTGTTCCCCTTCCCACCCACTCCCACTACTTGGCCCAGGCCTTGCCTTGTGCTAGGTCATATAGAGTTTGGAAGACCAAGGAGCCTCTATTCCCACTGATGGCCGATTAGGTCATCTTCTGCTACATATGCAGCTAGAAACACAAACCCAGGGGGTACTGGTTAGTTCCTGTTGTTGTTCCACCTACAGGGTTGCAGCCCCCTTCAGGTACTTGGGTACTTTCTCTAGTTCCTCCATTGGGGACCCTGTGTTCCATCCAGTAGCTGGCTGTGAGCATCCATTTCGGTGTTTACCAGGCACTGGCATAGCCTCACAAGAGGCCGCAATATCAGGGTCCCTTCAGCAGTATCTTGCTGGCATGAGCATTAGTATCTAGGTTTGGTGGCTGATGATGGGATGGACTCCCGAATGGGGTACTCTCTGGATAGTCCATCCTTTCATCTTAGCTCTAAATTTTGTCTCTGTACCTATAACCTTTCATGAGAGTTATGTTCCTTATTCTAAGGAGGAATGAAGTATCCACAAATGNTCATCCTTCTTGATTTTCTTATGTTTTCCATAATGTGTCTTGGTTTTACTAATTCTTAACGCATTAGAAAAACTAAAGTATAGGAACTCTTAGCTTAAGAGTAAATATTTCATGGCTTCCATCCACCCCTGAATTGGAGGTCACTAATTGAGATGAATAATGTTCTGCAATTACTGAATAATGCAGAATATGCTGAGCAATACATCTATGAACAATTTGCACAGCTCCTTAATTAGCTTTAAGGATCAAACTTATCCTTGCTGATATTTGACATCTGAGCTTTAATATTATCTAATTCAACCCAAGTGTGTGGTTTTAAATTTGCTTTGCAAATAGCATGCTTTTCAGGTTTGCTTGTGCAGCAATATTTTGATTTTAGCTGCTACATGATCTGTCTTAAGAATCCTGGCCAGATAATTCTTAGCCACAAAAGTAGAATAAAAACAAAATCTCTAAACAGATCAATCAAAAATTCCATAATATATTTATCTAACTTTAATATTTTTCTAAGTATTATTTCTGAGTTTTGATGGTATATCAAATAAACACATGCAATTTAGCTTCCTCCAGGAAAAAACAGATTGGTTGTTGCAAATTTCATACATTTAAAAATAATATGACCTAGGGTTTCCTCAAATACAGCTCATTAAGATAAACCTCAGGAGAAATTTAAATAATGTTGAAACTGAAATCATTTTGCTGCTTCCCATTAGTATCAATGAGCAGAATGTAGGAATGGAAAGTTATTACAAGATGACTAGTAGGAAAACAATATTGAGGAACTTGTAGAGAATAAAGCAGAGAAGCAAGCAAATTATTAAAAATAAAAGAATAAATTAGAAATTCAGGCAAGGCTGTAATCCAATAACCAACAATCTTCTCATAGTTTATTTCCTATTTTTGTGTCTCTTTGCTCCCAACATTTTCCCCTTTTGAAAAATATCTTGATATGTGCTGTTTTGTATAATGACAATCCACATTAAAGCAGTCATTAGGGCCAAGACTATTCTATATGCTGCTAGGTTATTATAAAGTTCTACACCTGCCCAATTATATAAATGAAACTCTTTCTTCTATAATTACATTATCTCTTCCCAGTGACAGATTCCATCTTGCTGACTCAGTCTTGCTCCCATGGAGGAGATTGCATCTGTTGCCACACAATGAACACTTACTGCAATTTTGTTGACTAAATATTGAATAAATTATGTTAGGTTTTTGCCAGTGAAAATTATATATTTGCAAATACATATATATATTTACATGGAGAGAGAGTAGGTGACTCAACATCAGCAGCTGCAGTTAATGAAATAATTATCACTTCCCCAGTTTAATGTCTCAATTGTGATAATGGCAATAGCATAGCAAAAATAAGCAAATAAACATTAGACAGCTTTATAGAATTTTATTCTATTTCTACAACTGTCAACTCTCTTTACAGTAAATTTATTTAGCAATGATAGAATGGAAGGGCCTCGTTGATCAGCTCAGAATTAGAGTTGCTGTGTCATTAATGAGTCCAAGATTTTTTAAATTATTGTTATCTATCAAAATAATTCAAGAGAATCCTGAGCTCCATCAGGTCTTATTTTGACACTAGAAATACTGTATAGTTGAAATATCACAGCCCCAGAAGAGGCAATAATTCAAATGGGTTGACACCACTTCTGGATGAAGTTTCCCTCTATTTGGTTTGTACTTAACAGCAGTAACATGTGAAGTTTAATTCAGTTTTAGAGGACACCACATACACTGACTCACACTGGGTATATTTTATGATGAAAACACTGAGAGATTTGGTAAGTGTCCTGATCAAGCACATTTTAGCTGTGTCATGTAGTAATATTTGACCCCATGAGCAGTAAAATAATTAAAGCTATACTTGGGAGTCAAGTAGGTAATGAAAGAAAAATAGAAGTTACCATATTGGCAAGAATGATTATTTTTTTATTTTTTAATGCTTATATCTCCAAAGAATAGTAATAAATACATTTGTGTGATAGTAAACCTTGGTTGTCAACTTGACTGGATTAAAAAAAATTTAGGGGCAGCAGACCTCATCTTTGTACGTCTGTGGGCGTGTTTACAAGAAGATTGAAGTGTATGACAGTATGATTTGGGGATATGTGAGACAGTGTAGGTTGGGAGACAGCCTGTCCTACATGTAAACAGCACTTTCCTACAGACTGCAAAGCCAGGTAAAAAGAAGTTGCAGAAGCTACTGCTACTGTGCAGAAAAGCACCTCTCATTTGGGGGAACACATATGGATGCTGCCATTGTCCACTAATAGTGAACTCTAGCTTCTTATGCCCTTCAATGTAAACACAGTACTAACAACTTTCAAGAAAGCTTGCAGTCATTTGGCATCTGATAGGGACTATTGAGGCATGCAGCTTTGTAGAATGAGCAGCTACCAAGAATTTTGTCTCTCTATCATACAGAAGACCACTATTGGATTACCCAGCAAGCCATTCCTCTGTGTTTTCTAGACAGTGTATTAACCAAGCCAGCTCAGTCAGTCAACCAGGTCTCAAGGGAAGGAGAGAGGATTAAAAAGACAAAAACAATTAGACAAGACTATAATATGACTCTAGCCAGCACTGAGGCTAAGGCAACTTTATTTTTCTCCAGGCTGCTTTTACACCATTCTAGGTTCATCCAAAAAAAAAAAAAAAAAAAAAACCATAGTCAGTTTTTAGATCAAAGAAAAAGCAATCAAGTGAAGTAGTAAACAACGAGATCACATAAGATAGTAATAAAGTAAAGGATCTCACAAGGTAATAATTAAGTAAATTATTATGCTAAGAGATCACATAAGGTAGTAATTCAGCAAAGTAGTAAACAAAGCCCCATGGTCACTGATTCTAATTTTCTTACCTGAGCCTACTTCCTTGTATGAGCCCAGTGACAAATGCCAAATTACTAGAAGTGGCAACAAAAACTCTCAACAATATATAAATACATATACTGGATCTACTCATCTAGACAATACTAAGAAAATCTGAATGCCTAGAAACTTACTTTAAGTTATTCCATGCTCCCATGAGCAACAAATCTATAAATGTTTAATACTTATATCCACAACTCAAGAAGAACAAAGCAACTAAGGGTCCCAGCTTCATAGCAGTGATGATTCAGTCCCCTCAAGGCAGAGGCTTAAACACGTTAAATTACTGAAGAAATGAAAGAGAGAGGTGGTGGATATTAATTACTATATTGAGACTAGTTGCAGCAGATAGCTATGTCGTGATTCTGTGGTAAAGCTTACACCAACCACCAATAAGACTGAGATTTGAGACTTCATGTATACCATGAGCAGATATTAGAGGAACAAGTAGGAAGCTGTATCAGGTATCTCCTGTTTGTCACATCAAAGTCCTTCAGAGCTGTATTTTATTCTAGCAGTTTCTATATAGTCAGATGTAGGCATACTGCTTTTCCTCAGCTCCAATTTTGCTTAGCCATTCTGATGCAGAGGCAAGAAAACATTACTCTAAAGTCCATTCATGGAACCCAGATGCCATGTAGCACTTACAAACATGTGCTTCCTCTATCTCTCTTTTGCCATCTGAACTATTAATTAAATTACTTTCCATTTCCTAAGGTCAGGAAAATAGTGATACATTTATTAAAAGTTTATATACAATCTTTCTTTTACCTTGGCACCTAGATGCCAGCCTGGTTGAAGATAAGATTTTTGTTACTTCACATTTCCTCTCATGAATCTACAGATAAAATCACAATGTTAAATAATCCCAGAAATACCTGGCAGTTTGAATACCAATTATTAGACCTACACACAGAAATTAAAACTGAATTCAGTCTAGAAGCTGGAATCAAGCCCACAGATTGTCAGGTGTGTTAATTATGTTTCCATTGCTGTGACAAAATAAGAAAATCATAATATAAGAAAGAAAAAATTATGTTGGCTTATGGTTTCAGATGCTTTGGTGCACTGTCAGGTAGCAAGTGCTGAGGCAGAGTATCATAGTGAGAGTCCCACCAGAAGAATTTTGTTTGTGCTCATGCATGGCAGCCAGGAGACAAAGAAAGAGAGGGAGAAAGGTGGTGGGTCTCAGTTTTCTCCCAAGGGAACATCTCACTCAGCCCCACCTCTTAAATTCTATACCAGCTTTCAATAGAATCACAGGCTAGAAGCCAAGAAATTATTATCCAGGCTTTTGAGAACATATAAGATCTAAACTCTAACATCAGAAAATTGGGACGTGTAGTCATGGATCTTATAGATCTTAGTCTATGTTAGTGTGCTGTTGACATTACTTTGCAATAACCCACCTCATCTTCCTGCCTTTATAGTGTACATGGTCTTTCTACATAGAAGTTTCTAATATTGGAATATTTTTCCTCATTTAGTGTCTTTACCCTGATTAGTTATGAATTGTTTATTGCTCACTATTAGGACCTGAAACAACAATCAGTGTACTTAATGGGCATACTTGGATCCATGGAAGTTTTTTCTATTATCTATTTAATTATGTCTTTACCTAATCTCCCTTTCTCTTCCTGAACAAGGTTCTGTCCCTTAATATTATATAACACTCCATATATTCTATACCTGTATATTTCTTTCTGAGATCTTTGCATTTTTATCTATGCTAATAATTCTAATTAATATCTTCCCTTTCCACTGCTATGAACTTTTGAACTTAAAGCTGGTATAATTTACTTTCCAAAATTCACTTAATAATGCCATTGGTTTTTATCCTCTATGAATTAAAATTCATATTGCACATGCTATATCAGAGTACAGCTTTTAAAATCCTACCTGCTCTAATTCTCTCTTTTGATTGGACTCTAACCTGATTTCTATTTTTCTGGTTCCTCTCATATAGCTAAAATTTAACCACCGAGAACACTATTGTCAGTAGTATTATTGATGAGTGAGGCCTCTTCCATTGTGTGTTGAAGTGTTGCAGGTGCCAGATTGTCCTGTTCTTGGGTAGAAAGTCTTCCTGTTCTCTAGTGTCTTGGTTTGCTTTTTACTGCTGTGATAAACATCATGGAAAAAGCCAACGTGGGGAGGAGAGGGTCTATTTGATTTATGTTTCCCTGTTACAGTACATTACTGAGGGATGTCATGGAGGGAAATCAAGCAGGGGCCTAGAAGGATGGAAGTGAAGAAGCAAAGGACATGAAAAAACATTGCTTTTGGCTTGCTCCTCATGGCTTTCTCAGTTTGCCTTCTCATACAATCTAGGATTATTCATAGTGTCTGGACCTTCCACATTAATTATCAATTGTGAATATTTTCCAAAGACTTGCCAGTAGGCCATCTTGTGGAGGCAATCTTCCTACTAAGGTTCAGATAATTCTGGCTTGTGTCAAGTTGACAAGAAAATTAAAATAATAAATAAATAAAATAAACAAACAACTAACCAGCATACTTAATATCTAAGTGGATCTAACACTAAAGGGTAGAATACTTGGCTGCCCTTCCAGCTATGTTTGTGCTCTGTGCTTGTGGAAACATTAGGACCACAAATACACTCTAAGCCACTTGTCTTTGTTTTTATTCTCATTTACTTTCTTTCATATAACACCCTTGCAATGCGGGGTCAGTTGAAGCTAAGTAAATGACCCACAGTCTTTGTATTTTCATCATTGTCTCTTCCACCCTGGTTACTGGCTCGATAAACTTGTATCATCTTCACTAGTCATAGCTCTGGAAAAGACATACTTTCCACTGCTCACCTGCCTATGCATCGTAGCAGCTTGGCAGGAGAGTGATAAATGAGCTCAAATTTAAAGTGGAGAAAGCAACATCTATCAAGTCAGGATCCTAAGGAGAAGCTCTGCTCTTTACATTTGAAAATTGTAGAAAATTTACTGTGGTTCTCAGCTGTCTCCTACTTTCTTGTAAGATCCACAATAAGTAGAAAAGTTTCCAGCATTGATGAGAAGAAATATGTGATAGCACAGAGAAGACAGATCTCATACATATTCATCTCCTTCCAGATAATCAGATATAATTGTTCTGGGAGATGACCTGTGCATTAACATTGCTTTAAGAGTTCACTATGTGATCTATGGTCATGGTTGAGAATCACTTCTACAGATGAAAATAGTCTCATATTATTATATCTTTCATAAGACTTTATGGAAGAGTGCTTTCCAAAGTACAGTTTGGGAACCTTGCACAAAAGAACACATATAGTTTTGGGAGCCGACGCTTAGCAGAAAGCAGCTATCATCTCTGCAGCCATCTCGGGCTATTTACTCACAGGTTGGTACTTTTCCACCCTGATGAGAGACTTGTTTTCCAAGAATGATATTTTTGCAAGCAGCCCATCACAGCTGAACACACTCGGATAACATTCTGTTTTATATCAGACACATCCTGGACTTGTGGTAAAGTGTTTCCAGCTGCACTCCCCAGTTTGTGCTTATATAGCCAGAGTTGCCTTTCAATAAATGAGACTTGATCAGACAGTCTCTTGCCCCACCACTCTCTCCCTTGCAGACCCTGTTGACTGACCCGCGGGCTGTGTCAATATAGTACTGCTTAAAATGTAAAACCCTTGTACTCACATCAAATCAGGATTTTATGAACAGACTTTAAAATGGTCATTTTACCTGGATCTAAAGATCTTTATTATGCAATTCAATATTTAGAGAATGATAAAGAGAGAGCATAGTTGCCTATATAAAAACATAGGCTAGGAACACAGGTTACATTTGCTAGTTCCAAATGAAAAGCTTCTGTTCATGTTTAACTACTCATGGAAGCCAGATGGTATAGATTGTCTTTGTGAGATTCCCATTATGTACCTCAGTCCTACTCACCTTCTGATCCCTTCATATCTGACGTTTACCCTTGCAACTTCACTTGCCTCAAATAAAACACACACACACACACACACACACACACACACACGTCACAGTGTGTCCCACAGTATATCCCTCTCCACACATCATCACTTGGAAATGTTCATTGCAATGAGTCATTGGTCTAGGTCAGGATCTCTGGCTTCTGTGACACCATCAACATTGGATCTTCACTAGACCTTTTCCTGATTATCCTGTTGTTGCCCTGTGTCATGGAAATCCTGCAGCTTTAGATCAGCAGGACTGTCCGTTTCATGTGTCTCAACCATTTGCAGATGATAGAAATTTGGGGGTAGGCCTACTCACAGCCCTGGGCTATCTGGGCCTGGGTAGTAGCTGAGCTGATCAGCACATGAGCTCTCTCTTATCAGCACCACCAGGTGAGCTCTCCAGCACTGCTCCAGCTAGTTCAACCAATGCTGCCATCAGTAGAAGGCAGAGTCAGTGCTCCTGCTATCATGCCCTTGGGCCAGCTTTCCTGTACTCACACCTCCAGAGCCAGTTACACTGTGCTACCCAGTCAAGGTGTGGTACTGCGTTCTGCAAGGGGCTGGACCAGCTCTCAACCCTCTAGGCTGGTTTACCAGTGCCTTCACCATCAGGGCCAGCTGTGCTGTATCGCCCAGGTGAGGTGCAGGATTTGCTCTCCTGAGTTCTGCAGCTGGTAAGGGGCAGGGCTAGTTATCCCATGCTCATGACTGGTGGGCAACTTTCCCAACTGTTAGAGGTAGCAAGAGGCTCACCTCTGTACCGGTGTCACACCACAACAGATGAGTGTCAGGGTCAGCTCTCCAACACTCACGCCCTGGAGTTGGCTTACCTACACCCCCTCCACCAGGGCCAGCTCCACTGTGCTTGCTGCCTGGGCAATGCACAGGTCCTGCTACTTAGAATGTTGCTTCTGGTGAGAGGTGGGGCCAGGTCTCCATAGCCCCATAGCCAGTGAGAGACAGAGCCAGTTCTGCACAGACCCTGGGCATTCACATGGTCCCTGGTGGCTGCCCCAACCAGGGATGTCCCCATGTCCTCTAGTGGTAATATGAGCCATGGACATAGACACTGACCCTTGCTGCTCCACAGCCACAGACCCAGACATGGCCTTAGGCTGGGACTTCACTATGGCCCCAGGTTGCAGGGCTGGCGACTCACAACAGGCTACTCCTCTAGTTCCATCTCTCCTCATAATAAACTGTTCCATTTCTCTTTCTCTCCCTTCTGCCCACCACATACTCACACATTGTGTTCCTGGCGGGCCCCTGGGTAACATCCTTTGGCAAGCAGGTATCTATGGCCTACCTATACTATGTTAGAGAGTGGGTCTGTGGGTGCCATGGTGGTCTGCAGGGCTCTGTCTATCTACCTCTTCCCATGTTGCACTGTGTGGTGGTAACCAGTTTTCTGTGTGTCCATGGCCCACCCATGCCATGCAGGGGTTGGGGGCAGAGGGCAGGTCTGTGTGTGCCTTTCCCTGCTTGTAGTGTGTGACATGGCAGAATGCAGATCTCTTTCTGTCTTCCTCCTCCTGTGCTTCATGGCCTGGGTTTTATTTGATAACTGGACCTCCAAAGTTGTCCTTCAACCTCCACATGTACACCAAACTTGCTCACACACATATCATACACATAATAATAATAATGTTAATATTATTAATAATAAACAACAAATAATATGTTTACATTTAAATTTTAAAAAGAATTCTCAGAACCTATGTAAAAGTACAGAACAGGCATGATCATGAGAATTGGTATATGCTATGCAGGTAATACCTGTGCATAGGTGGTGTTAGGGAGGTGAAAATAAAGGTACTGAAGGTGAGATCACAGGCAGATGCCTGGGGGTTTCCTGGCTGCCAGTCTAGTTCTAGTTTCAGTGAGAAAGCTTGTCTCAGGGAATAAGGTCAAGAGTGGTAAAGGAGGAATCCTAGCATTTTCCCTTGCCTTCCCTGCATACACACCTGTACACACACACACACACACACACACACACACACGCACACACACAAGCATGCACGCACACAAGCATGCATGCATGCCTGCACATCACCACTACCAGAAATACAAGGAAAAGAGAGTCTATATGGAGGAATAGCATAAAAGAAGTGAGAGGAGGGGTGTAACATTCACTTGTCACACACACAACTGAAAAGCTTGGAATCAAGAGAACATGAGATCAAATAGGTGGTTAGTGTCACTATTTTTTCATTCATGTTGATATTTAATAAAAACTATTTTTTGTCTATAATGTTCATGCAAACTTACCATGGCATATCAGAAAACATTTGAAAGCATTATTCTGAGCTAAAAATTATGTAAAGTAATAACAAGAAAGTAAGAATGGAAAAGTTCACTTCCTGTATTCTGTTCCCAATCCTTGCCCCAGTCACCATATCTATTGAACCATCCAAAGACACTATGAATGTTTCTATTATGGGGAATTATCAGTGGTGGGTCTATGCTTTTGTTTAAATTCATCTTTTGACGATCTGGTTTCAATATCACTATAGTTATAAAGTCATTCTCTAACTGTTCATAAATGAAAATTGATCCTTCTTTTTGTCCCATTGTTATGATATATTTCTTTTCTTCAGCACAGTTATTTCTCTCCCTAGTTGTCATTAGATACTAGCACATTGAGAGCAAAGCCAGGGACATCTCACAATTGACTCTTAATTACTTATAAGGGAACCTGGCACATATTGTGCACTTGCTGAGTATTGTAAAGCAGCTTCCCCCCAACAAAAACATTGTGTCTTAGAGGGAAATTCATAGACTTAGTGTTCTAAAGAGAGATGAATATCATTAAGCTCAGGAAATAAACAGTACAAAAGTTCAGGATGCCCCTGAAACTGAACAGATTCACTACATTCCTCTCTCCTGTGTCTACATGTTGAGGATTTTCCCTGTCCAGTTAATTTAATTATTTATACAAGAAGCCGTGATTAGACATGGAAAAGGGAGGCGGAGCAAAGAGTGGCAGAGATGGAAGAAACAGGTAGGGAGGAGGAAGCAAGATGGAGAACGAACATGATGATTCAGCATAGCTCTAAATAGCCACAGGTAGCTATAATATCATATAGGGATAAAATAATTGAGGCAACTTGTCTAATCTAGGTGGGCAGCTTGTATCATTATCAATTGACTCTGAAATTATTGTGTGGGCTTCTTGTGAATTGAGAATTTGTTGATATATAAATCTTATAGAGTTTTGATATATAAATCTTATAGAGTTTTGTTTCTACTGGGTTGCTGGGTGTTGTGGCGGTTGACTATGGGGTGGGTGGTCGTTGCATGGAGCGACCTGCCAAAGAATCTAAAGTGAGTCGGGTACAGGCTTTTTGGGAGCTCCTAGCCAGAGAGGCCGCCAGGTTGAGAACACCCCGTTGAAGCCATGTCGCCCACTGGTGCCCAGCGCAATGCGAGAACTGCTGTTTATTTTTAGTATTTCTCCACAACATCTACATAATAAGGACTGCGAAGCACTATTAGACCAGGTGAGTTTTCTAGAAGAGGCAGATCATCCAAGTTGCCTGAATAAAGCTGAAACATATCAAGATGCCTGAAAGTGGGTAAAATTAACAGAGTGATCTAGAAAGGACACCCTCCATACTGTTAAACTGTACACAAGTTGTGCCATGAGCTCTATGTCACCCATGCTGGGCTAGGCTTTTGGTAATAATGCTATTTTTGAGCTATTTCTGCTCCCATCGCTGTAACCATCACCCATATTCCTGTCAGTAATCTGAATAAAAAAGGTTGGTTTATCAGTTGGACTTTGATGCCATCCTTACTGTGGTTTGTTGCTGGTTCCCTATCTGGGAAGATAGATGTTTGCTTACCTCTCCCCAGGAGAAATGTCACACAGTGCTGGAAAAATTGTGGCATACATTTATTCATTGAATCAGTTCAGCAGATGGTAGGTAATTCAGCTGTTTCTCCAAGGTTAGTAAACACCATGCCCGCTGTGTTGAACCTCATCCACTGATATACATTTATAGAAAGAATGTAACGAATGGAATAATCAAGGGAAGAAAAGAAACTGAATGTTCCCTAGAAACTTTTCACACACAATTATATCTTGCAAATTTTCACTTATGTTTTAGACAACATAAGCAATGTTTGCTAGTTCACAATTTAGTCTCAAAAATGAAGTACTTCACAAAAGTCCCATAGGGTTTCTGGTTTGAACTATTTTACATGACAGAAGAAAGGTTATTGTGTTTATTAAACAGGAACCAATAAATAGCAGATCTGCCCCCTTCCTAAAAAATAACCTCAACCCAAGTTTTATCATTTGCTAGAACATGGAAAAATAATGCACATAATTTTTACTTGATCTCAATTGTTTGTATTATGAAGTAAATAGCCTCTGAAATTCAAACTAGACTAAATCCAACTTTATCACAGGTGTCCAATCTAATTGCATGGGAAACTAACATTTCCCCACAGGAGTAAGTGTGTCCAAGATAGAAAGACTAACTGTGAGGAAGGCAAAATCAGCCAAACATGTATTTTTTGACCATCTTATATATGCTAAATACTAGTCATATGTTTGGGGTTCTTTCTCTAAATGTATATCAGTGGATGAGGTTCAACACAGGGGACATGGTGTTTACTAGCCTTGGAGAAACAACTGAATTACCATCTGCTGAACTGATTCAATGAATAAAAAAATGAAAATAATACCAGCTTAAAATAGTCACTTCCTGCTTTTAAGGAGCTTGTGAGACAGGGAACAGAGATGCTTATATAATAACAAGAGCATGAGTCAACAACATGAAGCTTCACATTTCATTAGCAAAGGTTGTAGATTAATGAGATCTACCATAGCACTCTCTGGCAAGCCGAAGCCTACCAAATACACCTCCTGCTTTGACATTTTAATGTATTTTAGTTCTGGACTGAATGATCTTCAGATTTTATGACTTGAGTTATCACAGGTAGGCCTCTGGCTACTATGTCTCTTCGTTTATCCATTATTTCCATAGTTTTGTTCTAGCTGTGTGATTAACCTCTCTTCATCACCACAGGGACACTTCATAAATCTACACATTATAGACACAAGCTGGCCAGGCAGATGAGGTACATTCTACTAAAAGCATCTCTAGATGTAATGAATTTCAATAGTGAATATTTGGTAGGATATATGTTTGGGATTCAAAGAATAACTGGTGAGGTGTACTTAAGGAAGTAGAGAATGATGAGCTTTAAAGAACTGTAAACCTTCTTCTTCATAGTTCCTATTCCAATCACCAGTCAAGGAAAGGCAAGTGTACCTCAGTGGTGATAGAACCGAAGGGGAATGCTGCTGCTGGACGTTTGGAAACTGACATTTCAGAGGAGTCAAAATGTTGGATGAAAATGTGGCATATGAACTAAGTTTTGTAGGAAGGAAGGCCAGAGGTTAGCTGGGTGAAGAGAGCTTGCTTCAGGAAGAGGAAATAAAATATTATGTGGTCTGGTTTGTGAAGGGCAGGCCTGTTTAATTAAATAAACGAAATCAGTTTAAAGGGAACTGTGAGGAGCAAGATAGGTTAGAGTGGGTAATTTCCAGAGGAAATCCTGTCCAGGACAAGAAAGATTAGGGATCTTTATCTCAGGGCAAATGGATAGATTGAATCACATTAATGAATGTGCAGAGAATGGCCTATCACTGGAGCAGAAAGAGTAAAAATAAGAAATGAATGAGAAATTCTACGTCTTAGAAGATAGATGATGATTAAACAAAAAGGGAAAGTTTCAGAAGAAAGTGGTCTGATGACAGATGACTGGAGGGTTAAAGCTACCAGACTTGGAAATGAATTTGGTGTGAGTATGGCTACTGCTGATACTGTGCCTTGCCTGGTAGGATAAGACCAGTCTCTACCACAATAAAGAACAGAAGCTAAATGGGTGTTGGTTGTCAACCAATGTGAACCAATGAGGGGCAAGAGTCCAGGCAAACCTGAGGGAATATCAAGGTTAAATTAACTAAAGTGGGAAAACCCACCTTATCTGGAGGCAGTACCGGTCCAAGGGCTGTGGTCCTGGACTGAAGAAAGATGTAAAGCCAGCACTGCAGTACCATTCTTTGTACTCTGCATTGTGACTTCAGATAAAATGCAACCATCTGCCACAAGTTTCTGTCCCCATGACTTCTCTGGATGAATGGCTGTAACCTTGAACTTTGAAACAAAATAAACCTGAATTGCTTTTGTAGGTTTCTGTCCCAACAGGAGAAACAGCCTGGTTCTGCTTATGCCCTCAGAGTATCCAGGCACCATTGTATACCTGCAGGAGTGGAAGGTGCAAAGCTGATCTGGGCGGCTGTAACCTTGAACTTTGAAACAAAATAAACCCTTACTTGAGTTGCTTTTGTAGGTTTCTGTCCCAACAGGAGAAACAGCCTGGTTCTGCTTATGCCCTCAGAGTATCCAGGCATCATTGTATACCTGCAGGAGTGGAAGGTGCAAAGCTGATCTGGGCAGGTGGGTCCACAAAGCTCGGCCAGCTTTACTGCACAGAAGAAACAGCCTTCTCTGAGATGGTTTTCAGTGAAACAGCTCTCTTTTATTGGGCATAACAAGAGCTATAAAAACCTTGGAGAGTGGGTAGAGAGTTTTTAGGGTAAGAGTAAATTATTGGCTGGTACTGAGGTGCTGGAAATGCTTCATTTGCTTGAAGAGGAATTCCAGGAGCTAGCTAGACATGTCCTTATAGGGAAAGAGGAAGTTAAACCTGTGATTTAGCTACCAGGCTATGCGACTACCTCAAGGATGGCAGAGGTGGGGGGTCATACAGGCTACATGCACAGGGATGTGCAGGTCCACAACAAAGAGGGAACAGTCTCAACTCCTGTAGGTCTCAGGATGAGACTTTTGGGGTTTGGGCATGTCTCAACCTTACTCTTGTTCCATACTGGCTCCTCCAGTCACACAGCTTTCTGGCCTCACAAAAAGTAACCTGTACATCAGGCTACTTTGCCCTGTGGTGTGTGTGATCTTGTTGGCTTTGTTCTCTAGAAAGCCTAGATGAGTAACGGATTATAAACTACATTTTAAAAAGAAAATATGTGAAAAGAAATTGAACAGTTTTGAGAATGGCATCCAACTGCTCAGAGACAAGTGAGAGGAATTAAATAACATAAGTGTGCAAAAGCATCACTGTTGAAATCTTCAGAAGCATTTACCAAAATGTAACTTATGTTATGAGGAAATAGATTCAGAAAGGAGCAACCAGATACATTTGTTCTATATAGTCAGATGGTTCCACTGACAGTCAATTGCAATGAAGGGGCTAGCTTAAGGACGCAAGGAGCACCAGAATTTGCCTGATGACTCAGCAAAGTGTTGTACTCAGTTCTAGTTCTCAGCTGGAATTTAATAGTTGTGTGACCTTGGACGGGTGTTAATCAATCAATATATGTCTCTAATTACTCACCTTTAAAATGGAATAACATCCTCCTAATGGCATTAATGGAAATAACATATAAATATACTTCTTTTAAAATTTAAATTAATTACATCACAAATATCCCCTCCTGGCTGTTATTCTCCATTGCTCCTTGGATGACCTTTGGCATATTTCAAGGAACTTTTCCTTAAGGCAACTACTTGCATTGCATCTCTTTTTCACCTTCAGTACTCTGTTCAATCCAGTAAATCTTCAACAACACCTTTGCCAATTTTTACCTAAGATTGAATGGAGGTCAGTGACTCTGAAATCCTTCCCAGGAATCATGACCTTTTCAGTGGAGTTCTTTGATAGAAAGCACAATAAACTCTCCATAGGATTCCCAATCAACATTCACATTCACCAGTTCATTCCAGTGAAATCCAAAATTAACCTTAATAAATAGAATTCCTAAGGTATAACATTCAATTTCCTCAGCATGGCATTTTATACTTGCTATAGTTTGCATATAGTTAGAATACCTATCCTCTAGTTTCTTGTATTACAATCTGAACTCATTGTGCAAAAATAATCATTATTCTAGTGGATATTAATAGAGATTAGTTTTTCATAGTACAAATTTACTTATTTGTGTAATAAAAAGAAAAGAATTTTTTAAAAACTCATAAAGAAACCAGACATAAATTCTTTTATATTTATCCTTCTTACACTGGACCACTACACACCAGTATCCGTGGGATGAGGTTAAGCCATCACTTAGCTATTGCAATGTTCCAAACTAATACATACTAAATCCAGAGCTCACCGTACTTTCTCTCTCCAGTTTCAAATTAATACTTACCAAATCCAGGGCTTCACTGTAGTTCCTCTCTCTAAGAAATTAACTAATTTCTTGTTAATATCTATGAAATAAGCTAGGCCAACATGTGATCTAAAAGAACAAAGTTGTGCACTGACTTAATGAAAAGATTTTTTTTATAAAATAATTCCTTTTATTTCATATGAAGAACTGAAGACACAAAGTATGTTTTAAAAAGATTATTTGAATGGGCAAGAAAACTCTTACTGCCAAGTCCAAGTTCATTAGCTTGATCATAGAGACCATATAATGGAAGGAAAGAACTAACTCCTACAATTGTCCTCTGGCCTCCATGCAAACACCATAGTATTCTTGGGCTCATGAACATATATGCAAACAAATGTATGTTATGCATATATGTAATTTATAAGAGGTGCTGAAGACATAGATGAGCAGTTAAGAGCATGAACTGCTTTTACAAAGGACCGGAGTTCAGTGCCTAGGACTCACATCATTCAACTCACAAATACCTATAACTCCACTTTCACGGGAATTCAGCACCCTTTTCTGACTTCTACAAGCACTGCACTTACCTGTACAACCCACACTCAGACACACATATATACACATAATTTTAAATTAATTAATTAGTAAATAATAATAATAATAATTAAAAAATTATTTGAAGAAGCTAAGAAGATGACTCAGTGGGTAATATTGCTTTTTTGTAAGCAAAAGTACTTGCGTTTGAGTCTTCAGTATCCATGTAAGTAGCAAAGCATGACTGCAGGTGCCTGTGATCCCAGCACTAAAGATAGAGGCCAGTGAGACAGGTTCCAGCCCAGCCAAAATCTCTAGCTTGCATTTCAGTAAGAAACTGTCTCAGAGCTGAAAAGATGGCTCAATGGTTAAGAGTGCTCACTGTTCTTCCACAGGACTTAATTTTAGGTTCCAGAAACCATATGGTGTCTCATAAGCCCTTGTAACTCCAGTACTGGGATCTGTTGCCTTTTTCTGGCTTCCGGACTCATACTCATAAATGAAAATAAAAGGAAAGAAAAGAAAAGAAAAAGAAGCCGGGTGTGGTGGCGCATGACTAATTGCAGCACTGGGGAGGCAGAGGCAGGTGGATTTCTGAATTAGAGGCCAGCTTGGTCTACAAAGTGAGTATAGCCAGGGCTATACAGAGAAACCCTGTCTAGAAAAACCAAATAAATAAATAAATAAATAAATAAATAAATAAATAAATAAAAATTAAAAAAAAATAAATAAAAAATAAAAAGAGAGAAATATAGATTCCAAACTTCCTGCTCTGTCATTCACATGCTGGCTCATTCCTATGCACTAATGCATACACAATACACACACGAGAGAAAGGGAGAGAAGTGGGGTACTGTAGAATTTGTTCTGCTGCACCTTTGACCATTCAGTTCCTGGATAAAAGACACACACAGCCTCTATATTTATAATAAGCCTTAAGCAGCACACGAACTGGGAAGATATTGACCCTCTATGCTATTTGAAATTACTTTCCTATCAATAACCCAGAATTACTACTTACTATCTTTCACCTGGTCTGCTCTTAACTCCAATTGGCTGGCCCTCAAGGCCATGTTCTCTTAATCTCAACTAACTCATAGTGACATAGTGACCTTCCTAGTTCTCCTATGATACTAAGCTGGGGAATCCTTAATCTCACCTATGTCTCTATGTCAGCTATTGGCTGTTGGCATCTTTATTTATCAGTTAGAAATAACTTGGGGGCAAGGTCACATATCACTTGGGTCTACATGCTGACTCCATGTCTTGGGGAACTGCGCTTAGCATTACAATTCACAGCAAGACCAAACCTAAACAGAGTGGGGAAAGGGAAAGACTATTTGAATGTCATTTTATTAGTAAATTTTTATGTTCTTTTAAATGTTGATACAAATAAGTGACTAGGCTGTTACACTGATTTGTGTAATTCTGAAACAGAATAGTTCCAGAATGACATTTTAGCATGTTCTCCTATAAAATATCTTTCTTTGAGCTATTAATTGATAAACACAGTATCTAATTGTTAAACCAGATCTAAGTGTACCAAATTGCAGCATCTCCATAATTAAGTTTCTCTGAAAAGATATGTTATACTTTATTAAAACTGGGTGTATTGTGTCTATGTTTCACAACTGAAGTGTGCAGTAATTCATAAAGAGATTTAGTTTATGTCCTTACTGTACTTACCTCATGTCCTTGACAATTAATACATTCACTGTGTTATATAGGTATATGAATGGGTACCACATTATGCAAGAACTATGAACCAGTCACATTTTAAAGTGAACATGTTTGCCACCTATAGTTATGTCAAGATGAAGACATATGTGTATGTGTGTGTGTGTGTTTACACACATATATATGTTACTAAAAAGAACCATAAGTGGTTAGAGTGGAACTTTAGGGCAATTGTGTTGCAGCTTTTACCTTGTCAGAATGGTATAAGCTTATGTTTGGAATATGAGAGACAAAAGACTTTGAGCAAAGGAATTGGGAATCTTCATGCATCCCTCAGAAACAAATATTGAGAACTGATTATGTTCTAACTCATAAAATTCCTTCTCCTTGTACTGCCACTCTGTTATAGCTAAATCCAGGAGAAGGGTGAATAGGCAAGTAAATAGTGCCAAACCTGCTTTGAAACTCAAAGAGCCTGATCCCTACAATCTCCAGACATGAAACAATATGAAAAATGCAAGCTTTTCCGCATCGACTGTGAAGAAATAGTAGAATTAACTGTCCTCTTTTCCCTTTGGTTGATAAGAATAAATATAGAAGTGATCCAATTTCGTGTTAATAACAAATCAATATCTATTAATAGAAAAAACCTACTCAGCACTGTTTTATTGGCTTGAAAATGGATGCTCAGAACCATATGACTAGAATTAAAGTCCAGCTTCTCAAATGTAAGTTTGGTAACTATTAAAATTATAATGAAAGTACTAAAGAAGTCAATTCATATCCATTCCTTATAATTGAAGATGTACATTTTTAAATGCAATTTATAGTTATCACAGAGAAATCTGCACACATGTGTGTTATTTTGTCTGTAGCATATTGGCATACTTGTATTTGCTTCAGCATTTTGTCTTTGCAGATGGTTCCTAATGCACAATGGGAAGGGGGGAAGATTCATCTGTTTTCTTTTCAGTTTGGCTTCTTTATATATCTTGAGGATACATAACATTCATAAATGGCTCAGGATAAAGAATCAGTATTTTTGGCCTTTTTCCCTCTCAGCTGCTCATTTTATGTTTTATAACTCAGTTCTCAGTCACCACCTCTTCTTCAGTGGAATAGAACTCTGTCGCTTCACTTGCCTTGTCTGAAATATTTGAATAAATGCAAAGTTGCTTCTTGAGACAATGTTAACTTTATTTTGAATGGTGGTGACTTTCCCTTTCATAATCATAATTCATTTTTTCCCAAGTCATTCCATTTGAACATTGAGACATTCATACTGTTAAGTCTTTATCAAGCCCAAATCCAGGTATTAAAATGTTGACTCTATTCTAACTTCTAAAACCAAACAGTAACAGTTAAATGCCTATCCATGTACAAATACAATCTTATGTTAACTAAGGTTTATAAGAATTTTTTTATTTTATGTCTATCTGTGCAGCTGCTTATTTTCAGGTGTACCACATATGTGATATGTGCATATGTATATTTGCAGGTGCCCCAAGGGTCCAGAAGAGAACACTGAATTCCCTGGGGATAGAGTTATAGGTGCTTGTGATCTAACATGTGAGTGCTGGAAACTGAACCCAGTTCTTCTATAAGAGCTCTTAATCAATGAGCCATTTCCCCAGCACATTATATAACATTTTCACCCGATGATGGGTCACATACTAGAAGGTGGATCTCAAGGTTATAGTGCTGAATCATCTTCACTTGTGTAAATATACCATAAAGAAGTCACCTAGCCATACATTTCTCAGAATCTATACCTGTAATAAAATGTTTTTATACAATCTTGTTGAATGTTAGAATTTTTAAATTTGTTAGTTTGATATTTTGACTTATTAATTAGATGTCTGAATGAAATAATGTTTCTTTGTATAGACAAAAATGTCAATTTTCTTCTAGTTTGTTATTGAATTATTTTCTGACTCAAATTCTCCATTTGAAAAGTAAGAATGTCTATTTCCAACTCTGGTTTTCAAAGACACATACAAAATAGAGTGCTTATGTTTTGTTGTTGTTTGTTTGTTTTGAGATAGGGTTTCTCTGTATAGTCCTGGCTGTCCTGGAACTCACTTTGTAGACCAGGCTGGCCTCGAACTCAGAAATCTGCCTGCCTCTGCCTCCCAAGTGCTGGGATTAAAGGTGTGCGCCACCACTGCCCGGCGAGTGCTTATGGTTTTTTTTTTTTAATTAATTAATTAATTTATTTATTATTATTTACATTTCAAATGCTATCCCGAAAGTTCCCTATACGCCCCCCCCCGCTCCTGCTCCCCTACCCACCCACTCCCACTACTTGGCCCTTGGCCTTCCCCTGTGCTGGGTCATATAAAGTTTACAAGACCAAGGGACCTACCTGTCTTCCCAGTGATGGCCGATTAGGCCATCTTCTGCTACATATGCAACTAGAGACTCGGTGCTTATGTTTTAAAAGTCAATTTAGTTAATAATTAATTCTTTACCAAACGAAGAAGTTTATACATCAAGAAATCTTGGTCAGTGAAGAAGAAAAGACAAATTATTCAAAAAAAAAAATTAATGAGCATCTTCTCAGAATGCAGGAAAAGGGAAGTATTCTTTATCTGATTTAAATGACATCTGTGAAGCCAGCCTCTCCTCCCTCCAGCCTCAACCAACATTTAGCTATTGTGCATGTTTATTTCCTTATCTTGTAATAATGGTTAAATTTTATATTAAGATTTGATGTGTACTATTTGGCTTCCTATCTAAGTAGTGGGTTACCAGAGTGTCTAAGGGTTTTACTGCTGTGAACAGAAACCATGACCAATGCAACTGATATAAGGACATTTAATTGGGGCTGGCTTACAGGTTCAGAGGTTCAGTCCATTATCATCAAGGTGGGAGCATGGCAGCGTCCAGGCAGATATGGGGTTGGAATAGTTGAGAGTTCCATCTATTGTTTCAAAGGAAGCTAGGAGAAGACTGGCTCCCAAAGAGCTAGGATGAAGGTCTTAAAGCCCACACCCACAACAACACACTTCCTCCAACAAGGCCACTCCTAATAGTGCTATTCTGGGGCCAAGCATATTCACACCATCACACAGAGTGAAATAAAGCTAACTATTCCTATCCCAAGAACATGGGGAAGGATCAATTCATATTAATTGACTTGAATTAGAATGTTGAATTAATTACATTTCCCAAAGATAATCTGAGCAACCTCTATCGATTTGTTCCAGGTCACAGACAATGATGATTTAGAATGAAACTGATTCAGCTTTCCTGGTTTCTTCTTGGAAGGTTGCTTCTAAATACACTATTAAGGCATCTCCTGAAAACATATTCCTAAGAGAATCTCATAAGTCTTCGTACGCAGAGCATATATGTCTTTCATGTTGCAGTTTATAATATTGTGTGCATTGCTCTCTTAAGTAAAAGGATGTTTTCTACCACAGTTACTCTATATGGGTTCCATAGATGGTCATTCATTTTTTACTTTGAGTCATTTTCTGTAGAATCTCAAATACATCTGAACTCTTCATGAAAATTTCCAAAAAGTTGTATTATTTAATAGATTTTTAGGGGATTCTTTATTATCTAGAAAAGGGAATAGTCCAAGCTTATTAAAATACAAGTTAATTCTGTTAGAAAAGACTATTCAATAACACACCAGAAAGCAAGTTCCATTATTAGCTGAAAATGAGCAGGCTAATGAAAAGAGTACAGCTAAAAAAGCTTAAATATAGATATTTTTATTTAAGATTTCTGACGCCAACCCCACAAAATCTGAGTGTGGGACATTGATACAGGCCACTGTTACTATAAGGTATCAAACATGCCTAGACCAACCTTGATGTCATCTAAGGAAACACATGGGAGAGCATAGTGATACTGGATAATCCTGTGTTTTTTAACTGTGCCCTTGGCATCCTAGCAGTAGAGCAGAAATAGAGTTGTTTTGCTGAAACCCGATTTTTGCCCTTCTAAAGATAATTGATACAACCTCACCTTACCGTGCTTGTATAGATACCAAAGAAGCAATCAACTTAGGAGTGAAGGCCTATGATATTGGATCACTTCAGTCCTACTTCTCACTGTCCCTGTTTATTTAGTAACTAAGCCTCAAAAGTCTGATTATTTTAAGAGTATCCACGATATGAGAAATATGCTGAATTCTGAAGTGCATGAAATGTACTCCATGTACATCCTTGCAATTCCATAGTCATACATTGATCTGACTTCTTCAAAAATTCAGTTTCCTATCACTAATGTTAAAAGTTAAGATTAAGTATTTTCCCTAAGTTTTATAAATAGTTTACAGACTGAAATAAGCATCATATACTCCATCTTTCCTATACTTTACTTACCAAGATTATCAATGCTAAAAAACAGTGATACAGAACTGCACTGTTATTAAAATCATAACTATCACAACCGCCATTAGGATTATGAAATACAGAAGAATCTGTCTCAAAGCAGATGTTTAGCATACTTGAGGATAGACTCTGACAGTCCTGAGGGAACAGCTCAACTCTGATGCTAAATTCTCATAGCTTCTTATGAATATCATTTGGTTTGAATTGGAAATGAATTAGCCATCCCCATCCACATTGGTGTGTGTTTGAACACTTGCTCTCCAGTTGGTTCCCTGTTTAGGAAGACTGTGGGATCTTTGAGGTGAGAAGTCCAGTGGGAAGAAGTGGATCACTAGGTTTGTACCTTTGGAAGTTATAATTTGGCCCCATTATCCATCTAAATTTTCTGCTTCCTGTCTAAACTCAAATGTGAGGCACAGCAGTAGAATGTTCTATAAGCATGTTATTATGTACTGTGTAAGGATTATCCTTGTATTTTGCTGATTTCTCTGTCCCCATGCCTGGTTGCAATCCACTATAATGCTTATTCTAAGTACCTTCTGCCTCAGTGTTGTGTAAACACTGTTCCCATTTATTCTCTGATATGTCAATAAAAGCTAGTCAGCCAATGGCTGAGCAGAGAAGAGAATAGGGCTGGACTTCTGATCCCAGCCAGGGGAAGAGAAAGAGAAGAGAGAATTCCCCTTGAGGAAAGGGCTAATCATGGTAACATTACTGGAGCCAAGAGAGCCAGATCAATACTAAAATGAAAGCATCTCAGGAGTGGCTGAGAGGTAGTTTGGAGGATTAAAATAAATTGATACTGTGTAGCTATTGTGCCATAAAGGTTGATTAAATCTTATAGTCTCTGTCTAATTTACTTGGGAGCTAGTCAAGATAAAGAAAAATTGTCACTTTAAAATTTGCACTAACAATGTTCTCATCAGCAACTCCACCACACCTAGCCCATCATAATGGTGAAACCAAGACAAAATAGCTTTCTTCATTTATGTTGCTTTTGCTGGGCATTTGGTCACAACAACAGGAAAAGTGAACATTAGAAAGGCCTTCCTATATATTTATCTTTGTTTTGTAAGCAAGCCACTTCCCTTCTTGAAATCTCTTTTATCACATAAAAATTAAGCTTATGATTACTGCATAAGTATTTAACAACAATGATGAAAAAACTTCAGTTTGTTATTGTCACTCTTTATACACTTTACTCAATTTTCCACATATATCATTTTAAAGAACTCTGACCTTTCTCCAAGCTCTCCTACTGTAGACAGAAGAGGACTCCAGAACTGTCTGAAGAGAACATGAGTAATTCTTTTCTCTGTGTCTCATGTAAAAGATAAGCTATTATTATTGGCATATTTGTGTTTCAACTAATTGTCATTTTCAGAGATAAAATGAGATATCATATTTAAAAACTAAACAGACCCCATTTTTACTATTCCAGCTTTGAAAGTAATAGATGGAACATAAAAATGGGTCCTTCTGGGTCTAGAGCATGGGAAAGCAGTATGTAAAGAATGTTGCTTGTGAGGTAGCTGTAACAGGGACACAAGTCTCACCATAATGTTCTGAACTCTTTTTTTTTTTTTTTTTTTTAAAGATTTATTTTATTTATTTATTATATGTAAGTACACTGTAGCTGTCTTCAGACACTCCAGAAGAGGGAGTCAGATCTCATTGAGGATGGTTGTGAGCCACCATGTGGTTGCTGGGATTTGAACTCAGGACCTTTGGAAGAGCAGTCGGGTGCAACATCAACCTCTAGCTTAAAAACCAACAAAGTGAAATATAAGATCTTTTGCTATTTTCACCTGCTTATTATTGTACTCCTTAGTTGTTGAAACTACACCTCATAATCTTTTCTGTCTTATACTTGAAGCCACGGATTGCCAATTGAATTGTGGTTTTCATAACACACCTCCTTAACAATCATTCCTATTCATGTTTCTTAGGCCATGTGAAAACATCATCTCTACCTTTTCTCCTCTTCTACTTTTGTCCTTTCAAAACCAGAAGAGTAATGTCTGCAAATACCAACCAGGCAGAATATTGACTAGAGAACGACATGAAATACATCCACCAAAAACAAACAAACAAACAAACAAACAAAAAAACTAAAACCAATGTCACCAAAAAAGATTTAACTTACAGTTCATTGGCCTAAATTTGAAAACTATTATTTGATTTCTATTTACTATAGGTGAGAAAGAATGACTTAGAAAAAGGGTAGTTTGCTAGATTAGCCCTGGTTGTTAGTGAGTGTTGAAAGACAGACACAACACAATAAGCAAAGATTAGAACCATTTAAAACTCTTATGGGTGGGTGTAATGCAAACAACCTAAATTTTCAGAATTGGTTTTATTATGTGTAGAGGAAACATAGTATGCATAGGTAGGAAAATTTAGAATATTTTCTTAGAGGCTGGGATAAATGTTTAAAACTGTGAAAGGAATGATATATAAAAAGTAGGAAATGTTTTTATTTGAACAGATTAAGCTTATATAGAACAATTGCACAATTCTAGACAAAAATAGTACTATTTTATCTTAAAGTCTATAAACACACACATATGTGTGTGTGCTTTCTGCACTCATGAAATATTTTAAATAGTACATCTCAATATAGTTCTTTATTACAATGCATTTTGACATTTTCCCAAAGAAAGTATTTAGGTCATTTATAATTTTGGTATCTCAGCTGTACCCACTTATGATATTTATGTTCAAAGAAAGCAGGTCTCCATACATAATAGCAGTTTGTCTAATATACATTGTAAAATCTTCAGAAAATGTATAGTGTGGTAAGGATATTTGTAGTGCTATTAAGCAAGAACATTAGAAATAAGGACTTTCTAGTACTTGATGGTTCACACCATAGTCTATAGAACATTCTATGTCCTGGCAAGGCTCCTCAGCAACTTTAGGAAAAAGAACACTTGTTCTCATTATAAATACATTTCAGTTACACACACACACACACACACACACACACACACACACACACACACACACTGTTCTGTGTTGTCACAAGCAAAAGAAAAAGTATGCCCAATAATGAAGTCATGCTCTCTGTCCCCTATCACAAATTGACAGTATTGTTCATCTCCTTTGAGCTATAGCTTAAAAACACTTTTTTGTTTCACTATTTATTAATAACAGTAATGGAAATTAGTTTCTTCTAAGTACATCTGAATCATACTCTCTTTTTAAAATTTATCCATTGTGATCTACTCACCTACAACATGTCTCTGAATTAAGGCTTTACTTGTTCATTTTTATCACCAGAAACAAAGACAAACATTTGTCTATATTTTCCACATACAATAAATCTATACATTGAAAAAGAATATAAAACACACATTTTCTCTAGAAACTTGCTTTATCTTTTCCCAAAACACCAAAACTCTAAAATTTAATGGAGCATTACAGTAGCACAAATTATCTAGCACAGGGAATGGAGATTCATAGTACATTAAGAGAATAATCTTATTGTGGTCCTTAGTCAAAAGTCTAATATTATCTGTGTGTTTTCTAAAAGTTGCTCCAGCACTGTAGTGTTTAGAGGATGCTGGGATGATCAGTTATACATTAGACCAAGTGAAGTGCTCAGAGCTAAGGCAAAGATGTTTAAAAATGGAACCTATATCTTAGTATATAGATTGTTTCCAAACTATCCTGTATACATCCCCAGAAAATGGAAACTAAAACTAGCATCTTTGACAAAAGTCATATCCTCATCATTATACTCTCCAAGTGTGGCTCTGTTGGTGCTACACCCAAGCACTCAAGGTTGAGCAACTAGTTCACCTTACAGGCTATGTCATCATGAGCGTATAAAGAACCTGACCACAGTTAATTTCAACAAACCAATTACTTCTATGATTTTATGGATGCAGAAGACAAGGACTGAGGAAAATGGAAAATTCCCATGGAATCTGTTCTCATTTCACTTAGCCGATAACAACAAGTGAGAGATCACATAATTATATCCCCTCTCTCCTTAGCTATATATGGTTTTGTCTGGATCATTTTAGAAAGCAGTCCAGAAATTTGATGTTTTCTTAAGCCAAAGTAAGGAAATCAGAAGAGAATGCAGTTCCGGAAATGCCTTCACTAATGGGAAAGCTATAGGGGCTCAGAGCTGTCTTGGAAAAGCTGTTTGCAGCCCTCTCTTCTCAGACTCACTGATGATATAGACAGACACACAATGTAAAAGCAGAGGTCATTGTTAGCCCCTTGCTGTGACTTCCTTTCAGTCAAAAATAGAACTCTTTGTTTCTGACTGCTTATGAAACAAAACAAAAAAAGAGTTTCAATTATTTGATTGGTATTGTGACTAGAGATAGAGGTGAAGTGAGAAAATTAACAGTATGAATCAAAGAGGAACACAGTAACTCAGTATGGGTTCTGAATCTGATTTCTAAGATTACCTGATGCAGCAGAGAAAAGGCTCATCACTCAGAGAATCCTTTTACAACAAATAATACAAGAAATTTGAATAAAAACAAAAGGATAGTAGGGGATTAGCAGTTGGAAAGTGTCCTATCTAGGGTTAAAATTATTGTCAGGAAATACTTTGACTAAAAGCAACTTGGGGAAGAGAGGATTTAGCTTATCATGAGTCAGGACCACTGAGGGAAGCCAAGCCAGGAACTCAAATCAGGTGGGAACCTATAATCTGGAACTGATGCAGAGGCCATGGAAGAATGCTGTTTACTGGCTTGTCTTTCTTGCCTTGTTAAACCTACTTTCTTTTAGGACCTGGGACCATCTGTCCAGGGATGGCACAATGGGCTGGGCTGTCCCCCATAAATCACCAATTTAAAAAATGCCCTACAGCCTTATCTTATGGAGACATTTTCTCAACTGAGGCTCCCTCTGCTCAGATGACTCTAGCTTATGTCAAGTTGATATTAAACTAGCCAGCACAGAATAAGATGTGTTAGGGAAACATGATCCACCTGGAGATGGAATGTTGACAAATGAAATGATGGAGCCTGTGTTGGGAATGGCTATATAAAACCATAGCTGAGCTCTTTGGGCAATGACTCTATTCTCTTAATAAACTAGAGCCTTCATTTCATTTTAATTGTTAGAGAGCCAAATAACGTCTGTATGTTTGGGGGACAGTAAAATGAGAGCATTAATATCACTATTTTAAAATGGTGTGGTTTTATTAAAAATTAAAAAAAAAACAGTTGGGAACCAACAGAGATATATTCACTTCTGTGTGTCACATGTGTCTGCCCCATATTTGAGTGGTTAATTTGCAGAGTATTTCTTCAATTATTTTTATTTTTTTTACCGTCCAATTATTACCCCCTTCCTGATCCACCATCTCACAGTTCCTCATCTCATTCCTCCTCCCCCCATCTCCAAGAGGATATTCCCAACCCCCAAAACTCTACACCCTTGCCAGGCCTCCCCACTCCCTAGGGCCTCAAGTCTCTCAAGGGTTAGCCATGTCTTCTCTCACTGAGGCCAGATCAGGCAGTCCTCTATTTGCAGAGTACTTTATATGAGGTATTCTATTAACCTTCACAAAAACTTAGTAAGATGTGTCTGTTTGTTATTATCTATAATAATAAGGAAATGGTCCCAGAGTAGTTTTATAATTTAGCAAAATAGTCTCTGTATGTCAGAGTTTAGTGGTCAATAAAGGTCCACTTGTTTTGGGGAAACTGCCTTCACAAGGGGGAGGATCTTGGCATTCTAAAGATTGGTGGGCACCAAGAGAATTTTAAGTTTGATGAAGTGGAAATTTCTGGTTTCTTTAGAGACTCAGTTGTGTCATGTGATGTTTTTCTGGAAACTGTCTTATGGGAGGATGTCTTGCTGAAAACAGAGACAGTGGTATTTTTCTGGAAGCTGTCTTGTGAAAGGGCATGTGATGTTTTGCTGGAGCAAACACTTGAGAGGGCATGTAATGTTTAGAAAGAATATAAATATAGTCCTACAGATAGTGAGAAAACGTTATTGCCTTGGTTAATATTGCAATACTTTACTGGTCTTTGCTGATCTTTGCTTGTCGTGACTTCATTAAAAGAAAAGAGCCAAAGAACTTTTCATGGTGTTCTGGCAGCTTTTTTTCTGATTCTGCAGACTTATGCCAATTCGGCAAAGCATTGAGGTTCCTTCTGGATTGATCCACTGCTACTGATTTGTGTTGGTGCTTATAATTGGACTGGACTACTGCTACTGATTCGTGTTTGGAATTGCCCCAAAGAACTATTTCTAAACAAATCCACATATCCGCTTCCTATTAACCTTCTTCTTCCCTACCTTTGGTGAGTGAGTTAGAAGGGAGATTGAAGTGTTTAAGAACCCTTATTAAAGTAGGTTTTGAAAAATTAAGCCTACAGTTTGACTTTTTAACTTTAATGAGGCTGAATTGTCTTTCAAGCCTGAGTTGTTCTTCCTAAACAGCAGACCAGTCTCACTGCTACACTGAGCACTTGTAGAAGTTCCTGGCACAGAGAAATAAAAAATAAATAGCTTGTACAAAAAGAATATTTGAGTTTCAGAAATAAATGGAATTGATACTTTTAAATGGAGGAATGCAAATTTTAGCATATAATTTTCTTGCCTTAGGTGGTAAATGAATAAGCCAAATTCTTCTCATATCCCAGAACCCACTTTTTAGTAATGAATTCACTCATGCCTTTATTATTTCATCCCTTTAATTAATACTAACAATGTCTGAGAAGAGCCGAAGAGAAGATCCTAAGATTTATCTGGATTCCCACAGAGTCGTTTTTATGCAGCTACAGGCCCAGCATGGTCATACCTCATCTTTGGAAAAAAAAAAAAAAAAAAAGAGCTAAGGATTTTCATGTTATCTGATTATACAAGCATCATATAAGACAATGGCTACTTTTTCTCTCACATATTAGCCTGACTTTATAGTCAAACTTGTTTTTTTTTTTTTTTGGTTTTTCGAGACAGGGTTTCTCTGTATAGTCCTGGCTGCCCTAGAAATAGTCAAACAAATAGTCAAACTTCTTAATACTTTGTTGTTTTTCATTGGCTGAGTGGACTCACATGTTAAGTCTTCCTTTGATATTAGAGAGTTACAGACCCAGAGAGATAATCTGCTTCACAAATAGTTAAAGTATTACAAGCAATTTTTCCAGTCCTTACTTCAGAATATTTTGGTTGAATGTACTTTCATGTATGAGAGATAGTTCCTCTTTAAAAATTAGTGCAATTTTTAATATTTTACAGGAAAACTCTAGTGACTTCAATTTTCATTGCATACTACACTCAGCATAAAAGTTATCCTTATAAAATATTTTACAAGTAGCATTGTTTAAAATGTTGTACCTCAATGTTAGGTGAAAAAGTAGTCTCAACTACTAAATGGTGATATTAGCTAGAAATAAGTGAATGATTTGACCTTTTCTTTTTGTTTTTCATGAGGGTGATCCTTCCTATCAAAAGTATAGAGTATAGACTCTATGATATAGCTTATTTATCCTTTTTAAAATGAACCATATTAAATATGCAGGATGTATTGTTCATCCTAAGACTCATTTGCAAAAATATCACTAAACAAATAATATTACCTGGTTCAAATGTCTCTACAGTCAATTTAGGAAAGAAATACACAAATGTTATAAAGCTAGTAAATGCCCCACTATTTCCTCTCTGAATATGAAGTTACATTGTATTTGTGGAACACATGTCTTTCATACCTTTACCACATATGCATGCTTTGATCATTGGTAATATATAATTATTTTGAGTTCTTAAACATATTCCTGAATGGTTATCACATGACCATATCCACCTGAAACTCTTACTCTATATTATGCTTTTGATGTAATTTTTATTTATGAATTTCTGTCTTTGGGTACATTATTAGTTACATCTGTAGGCTGTTGAGGCTTGTGACAGTATGATTTTAAGATACAATAACAAAGGAAAGTATATAGGTAACACAATTTTTAAGGTAGTCTTTTGTATATTTTAAGACACCTGTTTTATCATCTTTAATGTAGATGTAATATAATGATAACATTTCTTAAATAATGATGAAAAACTGACAAAATGAGCTACAAATAATGTCATGTCTTAGAAACTGAGTACCAGGCTGTAAAATATTGGGAATCTGGGACTAGAGATGAGGCAAAGCTTTTTGCTCATGCTCTTACCAGAGAAATAAAGAGCCCCAAACATCCTTAGCTCTGATCCTGCTCAGCCATTATAATTGCACATTCTCTGCTTCATGCTCATGCTTATAAAACCTCATCTAAGATTCATAGCTCAGTCCTGCTGGAGTTCTGGCAAAATAGACTGCCATCCTTTCCCTTGAAATATTGCAACCCCAGAAGTTTCCTTGAAAGTCTGTACCTACTTCAGAAGCTTTCTTGTGGAGCATTCTACCTTTAAAGACAAATGGCACTGCATTTGTGATTTGCTGAATTATATATGCTGTTAATCTGAGACACTAGCACCCAAGGCATCCATGTTATTCCTTTTGACACAAAATTTCTTACTTCCTGTACCTATTTTGTGTGTGTGTGTGACTAGAACATAAGCAATCATAAGTAATTCCAATAGCTCCTTAGCTTCTCTTGTGTTGTTTCTTTAGGTCTCTACTGCCACTTCATATAAAAAAAAGTCTGCTACTTGAACATTTCAAATAGAAAGATTAAATCCTAATGATCCTAATGATCCTAATCCCTAATTAAATTTCAGATGCTCCAGCAGCACCTCTAGAGCTAAGCACTACAAAGGAATGGTTTGCCTGTGTGTGTCACATAATGGTTTTGATGTTCCTGGGAATGAAAAGTTTAAAATATCACCACATTTAAAACTGCAGACGACTGTTCCTAATTTTGCTTCCATATTTAGTAGTATCATCCATTACAGAATACTGAGATAAAAACCTAAACAGAAGCTAGCCTTTCATAGTGCCAAGTAAAAGAGTAAAATGCTCTTAAACACTCTGAGAGACATAATACCCATAAATATAGCCTTCTCTCCAGGAAAATGTTCACCATCTAATGTGGTCTAAGTGGCTACTGATATTTTTATGAAGTATTGAAATTAGGCTCAACCAACCCAGATACTTATAATGTTATCTAGCCTTATAATTCAAAAGAGGAGGTAAGTTTGATATAAACCATGCTTTGGGCTCTTTTGTTTGGCTTCACAATCAGAGTGTCAGAACAATCATTCTTTGTCAATCATGTTTTATACCATGGACTTTGATGATAGATAAAAGCCTGGTAGCGTTAAATCCTGAACAGCGAAAAGAAATATTTGCACAATTGTGATAGTTAATATTGATAGTCAACTTGACAAGATCTAAAATCTTCTTAGGGAAAAGCCTCCAGGAACACCTATGAGGCATTATCTAAATTAGGTTAGCTTTGGGTATCTCTGTAGGTGATTATCAAGATTAGATTAATTGAGGTAGGAAGACCCACTTTAACTGTGGGCAGAACCATATCATGGGGGGTGAAGTCCTATTTTTATACCCCTCTCTAACAATATTAACCAAAAAACAGAGGCGATTATTTTGAGAATAGGGGCACATGGAAGGTGTTTGGGGCATGGTACTTGGGAGGGGTGAGAGGAACAAAGAAAAGGAAAGAGAAAGTGATGTAATTCTTTTTTGTGTGTTGTTTTTTTGTCTTTATGGAAGGAGTTTGCAAGGGCAGAGGGAGATGAGAAGATGACTGGCATTAGGGTATATGATGTGAAATTCACAAAGAACCAATAAAAATAAGATATACAAATATTATATGTGTATATGTTACATATCATTCATATATACCTATGTTAGAGCTTTTGGTGCTGTTTCTAGGAGTTTGGCATTTGTCACTGGGCTCAGACAAGAAAGGAGGCTTAGATAAGAATAACAATGACTATGGGGTTTTGTTTACTATTTTGCTTAATTATTTTCTTATGTGATCTTTTTGCTTACTACTCTGCTTAATTACGTTATTGTGTGATCTCCTTGTTTACTACTTCACTTGATTACTTTGATATAAGAACTGACAATGTGTTTTGAATGTACCTAGTATTATATAAAAGCAGGCTGGAGAGAAATAAAGGTGCCTCAGTCTCAGTACAGACGAGTCATGTTATAATTTTGTCACTTTTACTTTTTCAGTCCTTACGCCATGGTTTCAGACCCTGTTGACTGACTGAGCTGGCTTGGTCCAAGCAAGCAAGCTGAGCTTTTAGTATTAACATCTATCACTCTCTACCTTCTGACTGTGGAATCAATGTGAGCATCTGCCTGCTCAAACTCCTGCCACCATGCCTTCCTCACATTGATGGACTATACCCTGGAACTGTGAGCCAAAATGAACCCTTCTGTAGTGGCTATTCCTGGTGGTCAACTTGACTATATTTGAAATGAACTACAATCCAGAATTGGAAGGCTCACCAGTGGACCTAATCTGGAGACTGGGAGATAGAAGTTTCTGATCTGGATCTTGGTATGGAGATCTTGAGACACAGTGGTGATTGAATCCAGAAGATTAAGACA